>NW_006399936.1:4173056-4182797 GCF_000299155.1 Elephantulus edwardii | reverse complement strand
TGGGATGGGAGTGTCGGAGGCAGTGCGATTTTCACAGGACAGAGCAGAGTTTAGGGTTGTTGTACATAGGGTCGCTAGGAGTCGCAGGCGACTCGACGGCACATAACAACAACAACAGCATATATTTAGTTTAAGGTTAGGACAACTTTGAGAAACCGTGATCCAGTACATCATATTACCAAAGGTACAAAGCTCAAACCCACCGGCTGCTCAGCCAGGGAAGCATGGGCAGTTTCCTTCTGTGTGATTTGCTGCCTCTGAAAACTGTGTAGAGTGTCCACTATGAGTTGACGCTGACTCAAAGAAGCGCAATACACCACCACCAAAACGGAGCTCTTGTGGCCTCGTTGTAAGACGCCGTGCTGCAATCCTGTGGGATTTACGGCCTCTGAAAACCCACTGGAGGGTCAGCTATGAGTCCTTTGCTACGCTGACACTCCACAGCAACTCCCGAAAAGGAAATTTTAACACTTCTTCTTACCATTTCCAGAGACAAAAATGGGTAAAACAGAAGCAAGGGAATCTTTTCTTGATTTCCTGGGTTGATGGCTTTGAACAGTTACATTAGAACAAGCTGATTCCATAGAACAAGCTGATTCCGTAAATGTCAGAAACTCACTTCATAACTGTAACAAATGTGAAACTTGGAGCAAGTCACTTAAAATCTCTACACTAATAATTTACTTCCTCACTTCTAAAACAAGGATAAAAACCAATCCCACAGGGTGAGAGTGAGAAATACGTGAAATAATGAATACAATGGAGACACTAGATGCCAGAGCCAGCTCTCCCTCCAGACTTCGTCTCACCTTCGTCTTGGCTCTTTTAAGTTCTCTTTATATAACGTCACTACATTTTTGAGCTATTTTTTTTTTCTTGCATAATTTGCTGGGAGCAAAATAATCACTTCTGCCTTTAGTTCCAGAGCATCCTTTGCCTTGTGTGTTCCATGCAATTTTCCAAATCACAAGCTAATTAAATACACTAGCAAAGGGCTAAAAGTAGATTAAACATTGATGCAGGCAGGTATCGATTGGTGCCTTTCCTTAACTCCTGGTGCAGTGTATCAATAACATTAAATAATCTCTTCATAAAATTTCCTTATCGTAATACCACTCCCCCTCCATGTTCCTTCTTTCTGAAAATGTGATTGCATAGGAAATAAATATTCTCTCTAAATGACTATGAATAAATGCCAAATAGCATAAAAAGAAGAGAGGAAGAGAGAAACCTCCATAGCCCTGTGCTTGCTGACTGCTTGATTGTTTTACAGTCAAAATAAATGTAGACAAACTAGCCCACACGGCACGACTTGAGGATGTGTGGGGTTAATTTGTTTGTTTGTTTTAGCTTGAAAAGGAGCTCGCTGTACAGCTGAACAGGAATAAGGGGGGTAGGGGAATTTACTCATTGCTTTGGAAGCAGGAGTGGCATCCACTTCCACAAATAGCTTGCCTCCAGAAACCCTATGAACCTGGAGAAAGGATGAAAATCACGCCAGTGTCGAGGACTCTCATTCATAGGGTCGCTATGAGTCACCTACAAATCAATGGCACTTAACAACAACTAATTGTAAAAGCTAACAGTGAGAGAACTCCAGTGACCCAGGGATAAGGAGTTGCACTGCCAACCCTAAGGCAGCTGGTTCAAATCCACCAAGAGAAAGAGGGACAATTTCCTCCTACGTGATATACAACTTCTGAAAAGCTACCGGAGGGTCATCTGTGAGTTGGTTCCTCAACCTCTTCCCGGCTCCTCCTGCAGTTGGGCTTGCACCATTGTCTGTTACCCACAAGGAGTTGGTTAGCTTTCAGCCAGGTCTAGATTTTCAGAGGTATCATCTGTGACTCTCTGGAGACTAAGGTCCGCCTGATACAGGACATGGTCTTTGCAATCGCTTGTTATGCATCAGAGAGTTGGACAATGACTAGGGAGGACAGAAGGAGAGTGGATGCTTTTGAGCTGTGGTGCTGGAGAAGAGTACTGAATGTACCATGGACTGCTAGGAAAACAAACAGATTCATCTTGGAGAGGATTAAACCAGGCTACTCCTTGGAGGCAAGGATTCTGGGGCTTCGTCTGACATATTTTGGACATGTTGCCAGGAGGGACAGGTCCTTGTAGAGGGACATCATGCTTGGGAGGGTGGAGGGACAGCGCAGGAGGGGAAGACCCTCTATGAGATGGATTGATTTGGTGACTGGGATAATCGGGATGGGTGTGTCAGAGGCAGTGCGGTTGGTGCAGGATAGAGCAGGGTTTAGGGCTGTTGTGCATAGGGTCACTATGAGTCGCAAACGACTCGACGGCACATAACAACAAACAACAATCATCTGTGACCAGGATCATAGTCCCTGGTCACATCTTCAAATGGAAGAAACTGTCCCTGTAGATTTGGCATCCAGTGCACTCTGTCTGTGTGTTCTCATCCTCTTGGAGGGAGGGGAGCTCGACGGCCTTTTCTTCTCTGGGTTGAAAGCCGTGGTCCCTGGAAGGACTCCCATGTACGTTCGGCATCAGGCACACATCACCTCCACGTGGCAGGATCAGTGCAATTCTCCGAGTTCTAGGGTAGTAACACCATCTCAACTGCTCACCACCTGCAAACTATGCCACGGTATTGGAATTTGCTGAAAGAATACTTCCCAAACATGATGCAAAGCAGGAGTGGCATCCACTTCCAAAATAGCTTGCCTCTGGAAACCCTATGAACCTGGAGAAAGGATGAAAGTCATACAAGTGTTCAGATCTTTTGTTCATAGGGTTGCTATGACTCCCCTACGACTTGACAGCACTTAACAACAATGACATTTAAGAAGTCCAATGATCTCCAAGCAGGATAGAACCTATAGGAAAAGTCTCCAAGACATATCATAATAAAAGTGTTCATCAAAGTCAAGATAAAACATAGTGAAAGAATACTGAGCCTGGACCAAAAGTCACTACCTCCACCCTCATAGCTCAACTTTCTCAAGCACAACTCATAGCAACCCTCTACAGCTTTTGATATTTCTAATCTGTAGACAAGTCTATAAAGTGATGGATAGCACCAGGCAGAGCAGGTCCTCACTTCTTAAAAGAACAAATCGTTGTTATGATCCATTGTGTCAGAACTGACTCACAGATAACCCATAGGTGAGTTTTCAGAGACTGTAAGTCACATGGGAGAAGATAACCTATGCTTCTTCCACAGAGCAGATGGTGGTTTTGAACCAGCTGCCTTTGGACTGACAGTGCAGCTCAACTCACTAGGCCATCAGAGCTCCCTAAACCAATCCTACAAGATCAAAAGAGTGGCTTTCATTGAGAGACAAAATCTGACAGGAAGGGTTAAGATAGAAGGGTTGATAGAAATAAAGATTCCAGGGAGGAAATGTGAAAAACATGGTTATATTGTGGGTACTGTAATTAATGTCATGAAAGAAAATATATATGAATGGTTGACTAGAAAACCAATTTGCTTTGTAAACATTCACTCAAATCACAATAAAAAATTATAATCATTTACAGAAAATTTGTTAGAACTTGACAGGACTGCTCTGTTTTCCAGGGCCTCACTGCTTTTCTGTCACTGAAAGGAGGTGGGGGTGTGTGGGGGGGGTGGTTTCTTTTTTTTTTAAATTTTCTACTAGTTTATTTACAAAATTTTGATACATTATTTTCAAGAACAAATTCTTTCAATTTCCTTCACCTTCATTCATCAAATTGCTCAACCCATGATTAACCACCAACTCCCCATCCTCATCCCTCTACTTCCAAGCTCTCCCATCCTTCTTGGATCCTTATACTCATTCTACAATAATGCTTTTATACAATATTTATCCTTGCGGGACTGAGTTAGTTCACTCAGCATGATGCTCTCCACTCCCTCTCAAGTTAAGTAATAATTTACATAGCCATTGCTCCTGCGTGCTGCCTAGTATTCCATTGTGTGAATATACCATAATGTCTCAATCCATGCGTTTGTGGTTAGTCATTTGGGCTGTCCTATGTTCTTGTGCTGGTGAATAATGCTGCTGGGAACATTAGTGTACAAATCTTCGTCTGTGCCTCAGTTCTCATTTTCTCAGGGTATATTCCAATTCCTCTACAGTAACAAAGAGACCTCAGAGAAGGAAGTCAAGAAAGCAATACCATTTACAATAGCCAACCATAAATTCAGATACTTGGGAGTGAACCTAACTAGAGATAGAAAAGACTTATACAAAGAAAACTGCAGAGCATTTCTACAAGACACAATAAAAGACCTAAAGAAATGGGGAAATGTGCCCTATTCATGGATAGGAAGACTCAATATTGTGAAAATAACCATCCTACCAAAAGCAATCTACATGTTCAGCTCAATCCCAACCCAGATACCAAATTCATTTTTCAAGGAAATTGAAAGGGAAATTATCAAATTTATTTAGAGAGGCAAGAGACTCCGGGTAAGAATACAGTTTTATTACTTGTTATATTACTTTTTTTATTACTTTTTAATCTATTAGTGAAAAATTTAGCATTTTTTTCCCTTCTCTTATAGATAGCCACCTTCTAATTTCCAGGTTTCACAGTTTTATTTTATCAGTATTAATTCATTAACTCTGACATAAGTGAATTGTGATTCTGCTACCATACTACCATTGAATCAGTCTGACTCATGGAGACCTTCGTCAGAGGACAGATTTGCAAGGCTGTGCCTGTTTATATTAACAAACAGATGCATCTTGGAGAAGGTGCCGTCAGAGTGCTCCTTGGCGGCAAAGATGATGAAGCTTCATTTCACATACTCTGGGCATGTTGCTGGGAGAGGTTATTCCTTGGAGAGGGACATCATACTTGGAAAGGTGGAGGGACAGTGAAGGAGTGGAAGGTCCTCAACCAGCTTGATTGACACAGGGACTGCAGCAATGGGGTCAAACATGTCAGAGGTTGTGAGGATGGAAGAGGGTGGACACGGTTTAGATGTGTTATTCACAGGGTCGCTATGTCTTGTACTTGACTTCATGACACTTCACAATGAACAACCTGTTTATGGGAGAAGACTTTCCGTCTTTCTCCCATGGAGTATCCGGTGGGTTTGAACTGGCAATGTGTCAGTTTGCAATGCAACTCTTAATACACTATGCCACCAGAGATCCCTGTGACATAAATATCACACAAGTTGATTGTGTGTGGAACATACAGGTATTCTCTGTATTATCTTTGTATTGTGTCTATCAATGGAAATCTATGCTAATATTTAAAAAGCCTATTTAAATGGGAGAATAATTAAAAGACTTTTATTATGAAAAAATTAATACTATTAATAAATTTGAATTAATTTTGTGAGGTGAGTACTAGTGCTGAGTTCTGAGGATCGTATGTTTATTTTTGACAATGCGTGCTATATTCTTGGTGTCTGAACTTCCTTTAGAATTATTCAGCCCAACTTCTAGGCAACAACCGTCAATAGCTATTAACCCTATTAGGTGAAAAGCAGTTAAAGAGTTTTATAATGGAGAGATTATATAATTTAAGAACACCACATCCCATTAATCAATGTTAACATCACACGAAGAGATACAAGCAGACATTATGTTCCTCCTGATAAAACCACACCACTAGTACTTATGAAATTCTCCTGCCCGAAATCAAATTTGAATCTTATCAGGACTCTAGAGCTAACTGCCATATTACAGGAAATAAAGTGAAAAGTAGAACATATTAAATGGCACGACTGGAGTAATTCAACAAAATACAGAATGTGGGAAATTGTCTAAGAGAAAAGAATTGCATTTTTCAACAAACGTAGTGCACAGAAATGAAACAAACAATACACATACAGAGAAAATTCAGATCTTAACTAATCGTAAACCAAACCCACTGGAGAATTTTGCTCCAATCCCAACATAAAGACATCAACTATGAAAACAGAGAGGAGAAAAAAAAAATCAAATCATTTATACAGAACACTGCCTAGATATTTGGCAAGATTAAAAAAAATAATTTTAGGTGTAATAATGATAGCAAGATTACATTTTTTAACATGTCTTAAAGATACAGACTTACAGGTGAAATATATGCCTGAGATTTGCTTCAAAATAATCTAGAGAAGAGAAAGAGACGATGTGACTGACAGAACAAATAGAACAAAATTATCCACCAACTGAGAATTGCTGTCGTTGAATGGGATCCATTATACCAATCTCTGGCTTTGATAGGTAATTGCTATTTTCCAAAATAAAACGATTTAAAACAGGCCCCAGAACAAAAAGATGAGGGGAAAAGGGTCAAATGTTAAACAGTTGAATTCAATTGCAGACATGTGGTACTCAGCTGTTCTATGCAAATTTTCCCTAGTGGCCTAGTGGCTAAGAAATTCTACTTCTCACCCAAAGGCAGATGGTTCGAATCCACCAGCTTCTCAGTGAAGAAAAAGATGGACAGTCTCTCCTTGTGCTATTTATAGCTTCTGAAAACTTGTTGGAAAGTCAACTGTGAGTTGGTTCAGACACCAAATTCAGAAAAGTAGCTTCCTCCTCAAGAAGAAAGAAGAGAATCAGAGAAGGCTATACAGAGCTTCGACACTACTGATTGGATTCCATCTTGTACAGAGGGTGGTGGGCTCATGGGTGTTTATGGTTTTCAAAAGTCAAAGTCTTTGCTAAGTAATTGGACCCTTTCGTGTGTTTTTGGAGGCTATAAATTGCAGGGGGAAGACATTTTCCATCTTTTTCCAGCATGGGGGATTCAAACCAGGAAGGTTAGCAGCACAGCTGTAGATAGTTCATGTAGAGTGTTGTTGTTGTTGTTAGGTGCCGTCGAGTCACTTGCAACTCATAGCAACCCTATGTACAACAGCCCTAAACCCTCTGTCCTGTGCCAATCGCACTGTCTCTGACACTCCCATCCCGATTATCCCAGTCACTTAATCAATCCACCTCATAGAGGGTCTTCCCCTCCTGCGCCGTCCCTCTACCCTCCCAAGCATGATGTCCCTCTCCAAGGACCGGTCTTTCCTCACAACATGTCCAAAGTATGTTAGACAGAGCCTCAGAATCCTTGCCTCCAAGGAGCCACCCGGTTTAATGCTTTCCAGGATGAATCTGTTTGTTTTCCTAGCAGTCCATGGTATTCTCAATACTCTTCTTCAGCACCACAGCTCAAAGGCATCAATTCTACTTCTATCCTCCTTAGTCATTGTCCAACTATCTGATGCAGAACAAGTGATCGCAAAGACCATGGCCTGTATCAGATGCACCTTAGTCTCCAGAGAGACACCATTGCTCTTCAGTACTTTGGAGAGGTCCCTAACAGCAGGCTTTCGCATGGCAATGCGCCTTTTAATTTTCTGGCTACAAGAAAGAAAGAAAGGAAGGAAGGAAGGAAGGAAGGAAGGAAGGAAGGAAGGAAGAAAGAGAGAGAGAGAAAGCAGGGAGGGAGGGAGGAAGAAAGGAAGGAAGGAAGGAAGGAAGAAATGTATATATTTCTTTTTTAAAGACAATAAATGTAGGTCTCCTCTGCTAATCTTCTCTGGGTGGTCTGAGCAAGATTCAGCATGAATCTATGTGTCCTGCCTTAAATCAGGGATGGCGTGGGGACTGACCAGGGGAGCTGATTGAACACTGCTGCCTTCTTATCTAGAAGGGGAAATAGAGGTATTGGTGGTGGTCGTTTAAACAGAACTAAGGTGGCTCAGCCTCTAGAGTGTCAGAGGGGATGAAGATGACACCTGACAGGGCAAGATTCAGGCTGGCTGTTCATAGAGTCTCTGTGAGCCATATTCCACCTCATGGACCTAAACAAGAAGCTGGCATGGTGGTAAGAAGCTGTGCTGCATCCCTGAAGGCACGTGGTTTGAATCCACAAGCTGCTCTGCAGGAGAAGGTTGGGCATTTGCTGAAACTGCTTCTGAAAACCCGCTGGCAGGTCAGCCTTTGGGTCGGTTCCCACTCAAAGGTACAACAACCATGCAAAACAGAGGGAGTTCCTCTGTTAAACCCAAAAGTAATGTTTCTCTGTCAGTTCAAATCCATTCCTCAGAAGAAAGATAGACAATCCCACCTCCTTGTAATTTATAGCCTCCGAAAAACCACTGAAGAGTCGGTCATGAGTCAGGTCTTGACTAAGTCCAGCAAAATGTACCACATTCTTGGGTTCAACTCCCTCCCTTCCCCACCTATTTTCTTTCTTTTCTTTTTCTCTTAAGTATAAATTTCAAAACCCCTCAACTAGCTTTCCATCCTCCTGAGAAGAAAGGCTTAAACCTTATTAATTTTGAGAGTACTTGACAAGAGGAAGCCTTTTTATGAAGTGTGAAAATACCGTGAAAGCAGGCAGCCTCCCTTGGGGGCAGCTAAGTGGGGAAGATGTCACTCAGCGAACGTGGATGACAGAAGGCTAAAACAGCACAGTCATAGAGAAGACAGAGGGCAGAGGGGCAGCCGGGGCACGGAGGGGCACAGGAAATCGTTGCACATTCAGTTCACACCAGAGATCACCCTCCTCATTCAAACAATAATAATGATCACCCACTGGAATGCCAGGTGAATTATTCTTGCTGTGTGACATCTGACTAGTGACTATCCCTCTCTGAGTATCAGTTGTCTTTCCTGTAAGTTGTACTAAATCGTGTTCTTGAAGCTACAGGAATCAGACAGAGAATGTAAACATGCTAAGTGCATTGTGTAGGGTCAAGTGAACCAGCAAACAAGTACCTGATCTAACTGGCCAGTCAGTGAAAGCTCAGTATGACCACAGAAAACAGTCCCCCGCCCCAAGGAAAAGAAAAATTGTGACATTTTGAGGCATAATGCCCTCATTTTCAAATGTTTACAGTCAATTTTGTGTAAAAAGCAAAAGAACAACAAAAAGACAAAAATGTAAAATGTTGTGCCGCTTCTACTGAAAATCATCTGTGAGTTGAAGATTCATCCTCCAGGGCTCTATGAACTTGACTCAGTGTATTGCCCTTGAGTTGGGACTAACTCATAGTGACCCTCCAGTGGGTTTCCAGGACTGTCAGTTGCATGGCGGTAGAAGGTCCATGCTTCTCTCATGGATTCGAAGTGCCAGAGAGGTGCAGCTTTTGGCTTGAAGATTAGATTCAGCTAATCAACACCTTTTCCTGTTGGGTGACGCCATGGTTGAAATACTGTCCATTATCAGAGTGCTAGTGAGAACATAAGTGATACAGAAAGGTGTTGTAACTGTCCCTACTGAGGTTAGAGCTATTGTCTTGTATCTGGGCTCCATCCAGGTTCTGTAGGTGCAAAATGAAGCTGGTATCAATATCTAAACCAAGGTTGAGTCAAAATAGGGGAAACTTACACTACAAATATTAAGTTTGTGGGGTTTTTTCCCCCTTTGGGAATAGGTTCAGATTTATCCAAAAGAGGCAAAGATAGTAGAGAAGGTTCCCATGCACTTTCTCCCAGTTTCCCTGGTTGTTAACATCTTGCAAAACTATAATACGTTTGGCACAACTGAAAACTCAGCAGTGGCTCGTTATCGCTGATTCAAGAATTCCTTACAGCTTCACCCACTTTTCTTACTAATCTCCTTTTCTGTGCCAAGATCTATCCAAGACACCACACTGGATCCAGTTATCACTCTCTCCAGTCTCTGATCTGTCAGAGTTTCGCAGACTTCCCTTGTTGTTCATGACCTTCACCAGCTGAGGAATATGTTGTTGTTGTTGTTGTTGTTGTTGTTGTTATGTGCCGTCGAGTCACTTGTGACTCATAGCGACCCTATGTACAACAGCCCTAAACCCTGCTC
>NW_006399936.1:4156082-4172755 GCF_000299155.1 Elephantulus edwardii | reverse complement strand
ACTCTCTGATGCATAACAAGTGATTGCGAAGACCATGGCCTGTATCAGATGCACCTTAGTCTCCAGAGAGACACCATTGCTCTTCAGAACTTTGGAGAGGTCCCTAACAGCAGACTTTCCTATGGCAATGCGCCTTTTAATTTCCTGGCTACTAGTGCCAAGAGTGTTGACTGTGGATTGTCGATCGAGACTGAGATTTGAGGAATATAGATCATGTTAATTGTAGAATGCTTTTCAATCTGACTATATCTAGTGTATTTCTCATTATTTCTATGAATTATGAGTCCTTTATTATGAGAGGAAGACAACAGAAGTGAAATGTTTTCATTTCACGATGATAACATGATAGACACATAACATGCCTGGCAATGTCAACCATCATTTGATTATGGTTGTATTTGCCAGGTTTCTTCACTGTATAGTTATTATTTTCCCCTCTCCATACTTGATTCTTTGAAAGCAAACCATGAAGTCAAGTCCATTGTCAATAGGAAGAAGAGCATTTACACTCATTCTATATTCTCTATCTCTATCTCTATCTCTATCTCTATCTCTATCTCTATCTCTATCTAATCTATATCTACATCTACATCTATATATCTATATATCTATAGATCTATAGTCAACTGAATTCTTCTATAAGCAGCAATCTTTCATTCCTGTAAGACACTGCCCTTCATTTTCCAGAAGCAGAAATGGATGTTCAAGAAGACTAAGACACTGATCAAATTTACCAACGTTTACATATTGCAAAGGCTAGCTCCTTGTCCTCATCTCTCTAACCCTAAAGGTAGTCTTTGCCCTGCATTGGAAGCTAGATCCTCCACTGCCCTCTACTCTGCTTGGTCTTTCTTCTGGAGCTTTAGTTCTTCTTTAGGAAACTATGGGTTTTAGCTGATACAGTCTTTATCCTCTCCTCTAGGTCAAAGATGGATGGCTTCTATTAATTTTTTAGAACAAATAAAACTTTATTAATTATAACCTAGATAGGAAGTAAAGATCATACACATCCACTTACAAATTAATAATTATAGCAAGTATTTATCTATTAAGCTAGTGCATCAGGTTATTTTTTCAATTTTACACTGGTTTACTTGCAAAGTTTATGAAATTAATTTCTATTGTTTTTCGTACCAGATCTTTGCCCATTCCTTTACGCATTCCTCCCTCCACCCATCTAATTGTGTGACACAATGATTAAGCCCCCCACCTCCTTGGATCCTTGTACTCATTAAAGTGAGTTGAATCACTGATTCTTAAGAAGAAGCTGGATGAGTCCTTCTCAGAATTGTTCAGTCTTTGTGATCAGGGCTGACTCATGTTTATTTCCAGGTATCCATGAATCTATAGAGCAGCATTAATGACTGTATCTCCAAGACTCAGTGAGGTACCATGTACTTATGAAAGCCCGTAGTATCTCAAAAGCAAAAGGCACAAATAAGAAGAGGGAAGAAAGGAAGAAGAAAAAAAGGTGGGATTCTGTGCTATGAAGATTTTGAAGTCCTGACCAAGATGGTGAATGTGACTGTCAAAGGAGCATATGCAATGTGAGGGAGGCTATGACTGACTTCTACCTGCTTCATAAAGGGGAACTGTCCCCATCGATAATGTCCATAACACCATACAATAGCTATATATTCAAACATGCTCCACATGCTTCTGCACCTATTTTTTTAAAAAGGAATTTTTAATTTTATACTCATTTACTTACAAAGTTTGTATACATTGTTTTTCACACCAGACTTTTGTCCCTTTCCTTTACCCACCCCTCCCTCCATGAATCTAAGTATCCTGCACCTATTTTTTACTTATCATCGGGTCTGGTGTTTGTTGCAAGCCTCACAGACTTTAATCACAGCTGTGGGATTTATTAGGGAAATGGAGTGTCGGGAGAGATGTGCAAAGAATATCTCATGGTGCAAGTCCAGATTCAGCCCGAAAATCCCAACTCAGATTAACAAGGCACAATTCCTCAATGAGTCAAAGCCCAAGTTCAGTTCAACAGCAAAAATGCAGGAAGCCTCCAGTTTCTTCAATCATCCAGCAAACTTTATCTCTGAGCAATTATAGGTCAGCTTTCCCTTCAAATCATTGAGCAAGCAAAACTTTTAACTGTGGCCTTTATCTCAAGGGTTCCTCTGGTTATATCTTGTCATGATCTCTTCATAGCAGTGCCATGGTCTCCTCACAATCTCTTTATCACCATTTTGCAGTGGTTTGGTTTTGTTGTTTTTGCTTGTTTGTTTTGTTTTGTTTTACAGTGTGGAAAGCACTGCCTTATATTGGTCCCACAGCTGTTGATGATGTGTCTACAGTTAAGGTAGCTGGAGACCATGCTCCCAACGGGGCCTAACACAATAGTTAGAAAAGCCAATTTTCAAAGATTCTGAGATCCCAGTGACCTCGTTTGGGTTTTCCTTGCAGACGTTATCAGTAAAAAAAAAAAAAAGAACAAAGTGAAACTGACTGTGTGTGTGTGTGGGGGGGGGTCCTCTAAATCTTTATGAGAGGAATTTTATTAAAAAATAATAATAAAGATAAGGAAAGAGTGACACACTTAGAAGAAAACAGCATGAGAGAATCTTTCTAACCACCAAGGAAAACTGAGAAATGCCTAATTAATCAAAAAGCATTCAAGTCCAAGATTAAAGTGATTGTGTCAGATTTTTAGTTTCAGATTTTCCTTTCTTTCTCTGGCCCTCCACCTTTCTCAGCATGTCTTTCAAGCATATCTGAGATCATGAGGATGGCAGGAGATAGGACAAGGCTCAGATCTGTTGCCTGTGGGGTCACTATAAGTCACAGTACACTCGATGGCACCCAACAACAGCAATACCAACTAGCCAGGAAAGATACTCCCCTCAAACTGGCAGAGAGACATAGCCCAGCAGATACCTTGACTTTGGACTTCCACGATCTAGAACTGTAAGAAAAGAGTTTTGTGGGTTTTTTTTTTCCCTTTAAAACATCTACATTGTGGTATTTGGCTATGACAGACCCAAGAGTTTAAACATTCATCGTGTATGAATTATTTCACGTTGCTCCCTCCTTCCTACCCCCCACCCTGGTTTTTAAAGCTGTACATTACTGTTCACATTATAAGGTCTTGTTGTTGCTGTGCATTGCGGAGTCAGAACTGACCCATAGCTGACCCTCCTGTAGGTTTTCAGAGGCAGTAAATCGCATGACAGGAGATTGCCCATCCTTCTCCTGAGGAGCAGCTGGTGGCCTTGAACAATGTGCCTTTGGGATTGTAGTATAGCTTCTTGCCACTAGGCCACCAGAGCTCTTTTATAAAATCATAGTCATTTTTAAAATAGAAACTTTTTAGTGTCTTTTCTTTCAGCAGTGACCAACTATATAAAACTCTTCTTGACTGAGTGTGATTTAGGGTTAGAGGAGTCTTTTCCAAGGCTGGGGCCCCCAGTTTGTAAAGAAAGGTGACATTATCGCCTTCTCCTTGGTAAATTTTGTGCCTGAGCTATGTGGAGATACATGGTAAAGACCTGCCTTGTCAACGAATGCCTGGGCTTCACAGCCATCTTTCTGCAAATCAATCTTCTAAAACAAACAGTGGCTTCCCGAAGCCCTTGAAAGCCTTCTAAAGAGATAACTTACGTTTCATTCCTATTCCTGAGCCTGTGTTTAGACAGGAGCTGATACTGAAGAGTTCAGTAGCATCTAATCTTTGAATAAATTCTCCTATGAGCTGAAATCTCTTCTCTGGCATAAAGCTGAGGTTTCTTGAGTGACAACGAACACGTGGCTGCTGGGAAGAAAACAGGGAGGATTCGGGGCTGAAGATGGGAAAACCTCTCCCACAGGATCAAAGCAGCAAAACCAAAACCAAAACTTAATCGGATGAGTTTTCAAGTTGTAGCAGTTATGCCTTGAAAAGCTTTCAACCAAAGTAATTCTATACGTGGCCTAAGAGGACTGAGGGCAAAGTAGTCACATGCACTCACAACTATGCGCTCAGGCAGAGCTGTACATAGAATATTGACTCTGGCTTGTTCTAAGAAATTTGTTGGTTTATTTTTTGTTTTGTTTTTGTAAATTCACTATGCAAATGTTTCTTGCACATCTACTTAGTGCCAAGCACTAGAATACTCAAAACAAAACACTTTAAATTAATCTCTGACTTCGAGTTGGGTCTGACACATAATGACCGTCCGTAGGGTTAACAAGGCTGTAATTCATAACCCGAGGAGACGGTCCATATTTTCTCTGAGAAACCACTGGTGGGTTCGAATCCCAGAGATTCTTGTATTTTCAGTTAGCAATGCAGCACCCTGTAGACTAGGCTGCTAGAGCCCTTGTTGGAACCCGGTAATAGGCAAAAGGGAGAAGTTCTCTTGGAGCTGGGAAAAAAAGAATTCAGAGCATGACTGGTTTTATGCAAATGTTGTCGTTGTTATGTGCCGTCAAGTACCTGCGACTCATAGCGACCCTTTGTACAACAGCCCTAAACCCTGCTCTATCCTGTGCTAGTCACGCTGCCTCCGACACACCCATCCCCATTACCCCAGGCACTGAATCAATCCACCTCATAGAGGGTCTTGCCCTTCTGTGCTGTCCCTCAAACCTCCCAAGCATTATGTCCCTCTTCAAGGACCTCTCCCTCCTTACAACATGTCCAAAGTATGTCAGACAAAGCCTCAGAATCCCAGTTTAACTCTCTCCAGGATGAATCTGTTCCTTTTCTCAGCAGTCCATGGTACCCTCAATACTCTTCTCCAGCACCACAGCTCAAAGTCATCAATTCTCCTTCTATCCTCCCTAGTCATTGTCCAATAGGAAGTATAAATTGTGGCTCTGGAATGATCTTGGAGGTCATTGATGAGGTTTGCAGGTCATTAGGAAGATTTACAGCCCAACAAAGTGGGTAAAGAGTTTACTTCAAGGATGCAGAAAACCAACCCCCATGCTAGTTCAGACTCCTGATGATCCCCCACTGAACATTCTAGGCTGTGAGTCCTGATGGAAGGAGACTATCTTCAGTTAGCAGTGTCACATATAAGGCGTGATACACACCAAGGGCACCTTGCTGAAGAGTGGAGGAGATAGTCTCCTAGGAGCCATCACCACAGTCTCTACCACACTCAAGCCCATTGTTGCAATCACTGCATCAATCCATCTGTTGAGAATCTTCCTTTCTTTCACCAATCCCATCACCTTTCCCAGCTTGAGGTCTTTCCAAAGACTGGCCCCACCTAAGAACATGTGCAAAAGATGTGAGGCAAAGTTTCCACATCCTTGCCTCTGAAGAGCTCAAATAACTCACTGTTGTTTTTTAGGAGCTCCACAGAGATGCCTCAGGGAACTTCCCTGAAAGGACGGAAAAGGAGAGGAATTAGAGTGAGCAATGAAGGGACTTGAGGGAAAGCAGGATAGCACTTTGTTCCTGCCACCTGTCGGACTTGAAGTTTACCTACCTTAGGTAAAAGGTGGTTCAAAAGCGGACATTTAACTACTAGGGGGAAAATGCCACTGGTAGAACAGTGAAAAATTGAATTGGAAGGCTCTTAACACTAACTGCCCCTACTTGATTCTAGGATTCTGTGAATCTGAACCACTTAGGAGGGTCCCCAGCTGGGCACAGCCTCTACTGGATGAGAGTGGGGACAGGGGAGAAGCCACAGTGAAATGAGACGCAGCCCCTGGGAGTCTTTGTCAAGCTGCACACCCTTTCAGCCTCCAATTAAAAAGTCAAAAGAGAGTGCAAGGAAGCGCCAAGTAATTGCTTAACAGGCCTAACCTCCCAAATCAACTAGCCTTTCACTAACAGCCTAGAATTCTAGTGAGGATGTGAAGCTGACTGTATTAGGAAATGAGCAACTAGCGTTTCTAAGAACAGGCTGTTACATAAGCTTTGGGATTTCTTTGAGCCATTCTGAGTGAGAAAGAGAGAAAGAGGAACTGGAGGAAAAACACCCACTACTTCCAGCTGCCAGACGCAGCCCGCGTCTATGGGGCCAAACCCAGAGACATTCCTAAGCATGTTTCTCCCATTGAATCTGCCCAGAAATGTTGGGAGTGAGTCTCTTAGGGAGATGTCATCTGCGAACTCCTGTATTTTGGAAGGAGACTCTCCCTATATACTCGGTCCCATAAGGATAAATATTGTATAAAACCGTTACTGTAGAATGAGTATAAGGATCCAGGAGGGGTGGGAGAGGCTGGAAACAGAGGGATGTGGATGAGAAGGGGAAGGGAAGAATAATCATTGGGTTGTACTATTTGATTGGGGGAGAGGAGTGAGGGAAATTGAAAGAATTTGTTCAAATTCGTATTTGAATTTTGTAAATAAACTAGTAGGAAAAAAAATGCAGAGGCCTACTTACACACACACACACACACCATAGCAATCCGTAGTAATATACAAAACACATAGCAATATAGCATAGCAATGCAGACTAAAGCAGGGCTATCTCCATACATTGCCTTTCCTGGAAAAATAATCTCTCTGAACCATAGTTTCATCAGGCACAAAACAGAGCTACGACAATAGAACCTGTCTCACAGAGTTGATATGAGGTTTAAATGAATTAATACAACATGCAATGCTGAGAACAGTGCACACAGCATTAGTGACTGCAAATGAAGTGCTGTCTAAAAGCCAGCATACGTTCTGAACAGGGAATTTGATAAGCTGCGCGCTGTTTTTTATTTGGGGGCTGTAGTGGAGGTGATCTCAGTATTGAATATCAGAGCAGGCGTTTCCTTATCTTTACAGACAAAAGTGAGATGGAGCCAAGAGAAGCGAGCATGAACCAGGGTTTCCAAACAGCTTCATATGGCCATGTGGCAAAGCCAGGCTGATTCCCCAAACACAATATGCCTGCAGTTATGTTGCTTTGCATACCTAATAAACGGGCATGTGTTTGTTTTCCTCCCTCTGCAGAATGAAGATTCTCATTGTTTTCAGGAAAGAGAAAAATAAAATAGTATGTTAGCTTTACTGGAAGAATCTTTTAAAGGAAACAGAAAAACAGAACTGCATCCCCTAACTTCTCATTAAAGGCTTTCCACTCTGTTGCCAAACAATCCCAGGAAAGTCAGCCTGACATTTTACACATGACTTAAAGGGCTGTGCTGGGGGTGGGGGTGGGGTGGGGGGAATGCACAAGACTGTGATTGTCCGTGCTTGTGCATGTGTGCATTTGCTCAACTTGTTTGCTCAATCTACACAAACAGTCGGGTTTGTTTATGTGGAAATAAATGAGTTGAGGGCCCAGCAGTTACAAAAGGTCTGTGTGCAGAGGTGAATTAACATGTGGCAAAGGGGATCAGAGGACAGATGTAGGCAACAGCCTGGCACCTCTTCTTTAGCCCAGGGATTGGTTCACTCGACAGAAGTGAGTCCTCTGTGGGACTTCAGCAAACCTGCAAGGAACGAGGCCTTCTGTCCTGAAAAGTGTCTAGAACCAGTAGGATAAAAGCTGAGTGATGCTAGGGGCCATATTGCCCACAAAGTGACACTTGTCCTGAGGATGACATGAAGGTGGAGGAGAGAAGGATATATCTGCCATATGCCCAATCTCCAAATCTAAATTCTAAAGCCCTGGACAACTCATCTGCTTATCTCTATGACTTGGTGTATGACAAGAGGTAAAAGTAAAATAAAATACGGGGTGGAGGGAAGAAAAGGAGATGAGTAACACAAGCAATTCTTTCTTTAGTCACTCACCAAAAAGACAGACAGACTGCAGTATTCAAAGCATTTTATTGCAGATCTGGGAGTGCAGAGAGAATCCTCTCAAAAACTGTCTCTCTGTCTAAGGATGGTTATTGATTTTTATACTTGGGTTAGACGTTAATCTTCTTAACATATTACCATCTAGTTCCAAGCTACAGGATTTTTACATTCAAATGAAGAGTCTATGTACAGTTGTTAGTAAACAGACAAGCTGTGATACAGTTTACATATGACCAAGAAAAATACGGTTTCAAAAGGTAAATGCTAATTCAAGAAAGATGCATTTCCCTTCCTGGCAAACAGATAGCTTAAGGTACAGTTTGTATGTGGGTGGCTGAGAAAAAGAGTTTCAAAAAGTAAATGCTGATTCAAGAAAGATGCATTTCCCCTCCTGCTAATCAGACAGCTGAAGGTGCAGTTCACATGTATGACTGAGAAAAATACAACTTTAGGATTCTTACATGCAATTTCTAGTTAACACACAACCTGAGCTTGCGAGACCCCCAAGGCTGGGGACTGAGAAAAGACAAATGCTAATTCCGGAAAGATGCATTTACGCTCCTGGTAAACAGACAGCTTAAGGTGCCCTATCTGACTACAGAGGAAATTACAGTGGAGTCTGAGGACCAAATAAATGTTAATTAGCTGGTTCCACCAGTTTTGCAGGCTGGAAACTCGGACGTCAAGTTTTTAGAGTTATACTATATGTTTGAATAATCCTGAACTTATTAATACCTCTCTATCTATGGGAGAAGGATGGGTAGTCTCCTCCCATTCAATTAACTGCCTTAAATGCCCCTAGGAGGTCAGCTGTGGTTCAGTTCTTACTCTACAGTTTGCAACAACAACAACAAAGAGAGAAAGAGGAAAGGAACTGGCATCCATTGAGCACCTGTGTCCTAGACAGTTTTTCCAGCTACTACAAGTGCATAATGTTATGTCATTAGTCACAAGAGTCCCATGTAAACATCATCATCATTCCCTTTGTTTCTACACGAGGTGGTGCTTCATTCTGTTGAACTTGGAGTTGCCTTGCTTCTCAGTCCACTCAACACCACCTAACAACAACGTACAGAGTCAATGAAAGGTTAAGGTTTTTCTCCTAGTATAAAATCCCCTGCTCATTGGCAGAATCAGAGTTTGAAACTATGTTGTGTAAAGATAGAGAGAGAAAAAAAAATGACTGCACTATAGGTAACTATTTCAATAAGGGGAAGTCTAACTGACTTTTTTGTTAATGAATTCATTGTTAGAAAGCCCCAGGTGCCCAGAGCTGACCATCTACCAAGGCACTCACTGCCAATCTTAGCTTCTCAAAGCCCAAGCTCTTTCATCTTCTCACCTAAAAATAGTGCTCTGCCCATTGCCAATGTTTTTCTCTTCCAAACCAGTAGCGTTAAGTGCTAAGCCTGTCTGGTACTCATGTGCCCAACTCCAAAATCAGACAGAACACATATGAAATTTTTCCTTTAATCCCACCTACAAACCCTTGGATAACAGGTTCTGAGAACCTACCTCCAGGTAAACATCAACTCCCCCTTCGGTTCAGTATTTTGAGTGTTTTCCAGCTTTCTCTAAAAACTCATGTTCCTCCCTGCGTCTTTTCATAAAACGTTTAGAAGTGCATTAAAAGGACTTCCTCTTTGTTACCTAGATTGTGAGCTCTTCACTGAAGATGAAGAAACAGAGCATTAGAATATGGACCTATCCCAGGAAATTACATATGCTGTTACTTTAAAAAAAAAATGAGTTAGCTTGTTGTCAAAAGCAGCCAAAATATGAGGTTCTGGCTATGTGAGTTTCACTTACTTTACATGATCTGTCTTAACAATATTTTATTAAGAATGTACAATAGTCTAGACTTTAAACAAAACTCTGGGGTTGTAGACAGAATATACTGGACTTTCTCTGTGTTTCACATGGGAGGTGAGACAGTCATTGTCTCTTTAATGAAAGATCAAGCAAGGCGAGGGCCAGGGAAGTAAAGCAGCATATTAGCTGTGAGCATGAGCTGTGAAGAATTGATTGGAATCCCGCATGCTTCCTCTTTGCATCTAGATAGCCTTGATCAATTGCCAACCATTTGCAACTACGCTTTGCTCATAGAGTTTTAATGATTAAATTAACTAATTTAGACAAGACAGTGGGTGGTACATTATAAGTGCTCAGTAAGTAATAACTTATTACTCTTTCCCTGACAGTTTGTAGACATACGTCTTGCTGTGATGTTCGAAGTTGTATCAAGGGCATTACAAAGGTCAGCAGGGTCACCCAGGGCAGCCATGTTTGAGTGGAACTTCCTTCAAATAGAACTTGAGAGGAAGACAGAATAGGAAGAAGGACCTGGCTACTTCTACAAATTGGACTATAAAAAGCTTATGAAGAGCAGTGGCAAATCCTCTGATATCGGGCTGGGAGATGAGCATCTCAGGTCGGAATGTACTCAAAATTACCACTGAAGAAGAGCTTCTTAAGAGTAGAGTCGACCATAATGATATGGAGTAACAATGCTTTCAAGACCTTCATCTCGTAATGGGGCACAACTAAAAATGAGAAGAAACAGTTTTAAACATCTATGAATCCTAAAAATGTGGAACATGTGGAGTATGAAGTATGAAGTGAAGAAAAATGGAAGTTGTGAAACATGAGATGGAAGGCTGAAAGCAATATCCTACACATTGTTGTTATTGTTAAGTGTCATCGAGTCATAGACGCCTCATAGCGAATGTATGACTGAAAGACCTGAACACTTGTATAACTTTCACCATTTCTCCAAGTTCATAGAGTGTCCAGAGGCAAGCTGTTTCGGAAGTGGATGCCACTCCTGCTTCCAAGCTTGTTTAATTGGAGAGCCCCACCAAATACTGTTCAACATGGGTAACCATTATCACATTTGACTCATCAGTGTCACAGTGTTTGGCATCACAGCAACACGAGTTACCTCTGTACAGCAGTGAATTGAAATAAACTATTGACTACTCTGGCTGAGACAATCACATGATCTACTATGGCAAGAGTGACCAAGAGGAATGGAGTCACAGTCATCATGCAAAAGAACATCTCAAGATCCAACCTGAAGTTCAGTGTGGTCAGTTATAGGATCATTTCTGTATATGTACAAAGTACATAGATGAATTGTGCTTCAAATTTAAAAGTTGGGCATCTCCAGGGGTTCAAATTCATCAGCAGAAAATTCACTGGCCGAAAGATAAGTTGTTTCTTCCCAAAGAGATTTACCGCCTTAGAAACCTGATGGAGGATTGTTGTTGTTGTTGTTGTTGTTGTTAGGTGCCTTGGTGCCCACTACGACTCATTAGTGGTCCCAAGAATAACAGAGCTGACCGGGCCCTACCATGTCCCTTCCTCAAGATTTCTACAGTCTCTGTGTCATTCCATCTTACTGGAGATGCCTAAAAAAGTAGAAACGATTAGGAAAATAGAATCCCGAATGCCTACTTCTTGGTATATATCCACTTCTGTGATAAAGGATTGTTGGTTTTGTGTGACATCAGTTTGGAATAGACTCATAGCTGACCCTTCAGTGGGTTTTCAAAGACAGTAAATTGCACGAGAGGGCCCATCCTTCATCCACAGAGCAGTCGGTTGGTCCGAACTGTGTGCCTTTGGGATTGCCCCATAACCTCTTACCATAAGTCCATCAGAGCTCCTTGAAAAAGGATAACTATATAAAAACCACCTTTTATTTATCCATTCATTTGTTGATGGATATTTACCTTGCTTCCACCATTCTGCTTTGTAAACAGTATTTCAGTGAAAATTGGTTTGCAAATAGCGGTTTGAATCTCTGCTTTCAAGTCTTAGAGATATTCACCTAATATTGGAATTAGTGGGTTAATGGGAATTTTATGTTTCACTTTTTGAAAAAAACTACAAAATACTTTTCCACAGTTTACATTCACACCACCAGTGTAAGGGGGATTCCCATTTCTTGCGAACACATGTTATTTCCCCCTGATTTTCCTCATAATAGCCATTCTTGTGAGCGTAAATGATATTTTTGTTGTGATTTTATTTGCATTTTTTCTAATGACTAATGAAATGACTCAGAAGCAACTTGTAATGTGCTTGTGGGCCATTTGGAGAAATGTCTTTTCAAGTTCTTCTCTCGTTCTTTGTCGACTTGTCTTCTTATTACTGAGTTATAGAAATATGTTACGTGCCGTCAAGTTGCCTGTGACTCATAGTGACCGTATGCACCAGAGCTCCAAACCCTGCTCTTGTCCCCAGACAATCTCACTGTCTCTGACACACCTACTCCCATTACCTTAGTTACTGTGTCAATCCATCTAATCCAGGGCCTGCCTTTTCTGTGCGTTTCCTCCACCCTTCTAACCATAATATCCTTCCCTAAGGACTGGTCCCTCCTGGAGAACATGCCCAGAATACGTGAGAGAGCCTCAAAATCTCTGCCTCCAGTGAGCAGCTTGGTTTCACCCTATGCTGAACAGAACTATTTTTTTTCTCTTGGCAGTACAATACTCTTCTGCAGCACCAAAACTCAAAGGCATCAATTCTTCTTCTGTCATCCTTATTCATTGTCCAGCTCTCTGATATACAACAAATAGTTTTAGAAACTAGGGCCTGAATCAGAAGCACCTTGGTCCCTAGACTGATACTGTTGCCCTAGGGCAGTCTGGAGAGGTCCCTGACAGCAGATTTTCCTAATGCAATTTGTCTTTTGATTTCCTGATTGCTGGTACCAAGAGTGTTGATTGTGGACTCAAGCAAGCTGAAATTGTTAATAATCTCAATCTCTTCTCCATCTATCATGGTGCTGCCAAACGTGAGAATCTTTGTTTTCTTCATGTTGAGCTTCAATCCATATTGAAGACTGCAGTCCTGATCTTCTGCAGCAAATGCTTCAGGTCCTCTTCCGTTTTGGCAAGCAAGGTTGTGTCATCTGGGTAATGCAGGGTGTTGATAAGTCTTCCTCCAATTTGGATGCCATATTTCTCCTCATAAAGTCTAGCCTCCTGAATGATGTTACATATATACATTTATATAGATGTATATATATGGGAATCCCAGAACACTTGATCTGCTAATGCGAAACCTATACTTGGACCAAGAGGCAGTCGTCAGAACAGAGCAAGGAAACACTGCATGGTTCAAAATTGGGAAGGACATAGGCCAGGCATATGTCCTGTCTCGATACCTTTTCAACCTGTATGCAGAACAGATTATCTGGGAGGCTGGGCTCTCTGAGGAGAAATGTGGGGTCAGGATTGGTGGGAGATTTATCAACAGTCTGTGTTATGCAGATGACACAACCCTGCTTGCTGAAACTGAGGAGGACCTGAAGCACTTGCTGCAGAGGGTTAAGGACTGCAGCCTTCAGTATGGATTGAGGCTCAATGTCAAGAAGACAAAGATTCTCACCACTGGACCAATTGGCAGCATCAAGATGGATGGTGAAGAGACTGAGATTGTTCACAGCTTCAGTTTATTTGGCTTCACAGTCAACACTCTTGGCACCAGTAGCCAGGAAATTAAAAGGTGCATTGCCATAGGAAAATCTGCTATTAGGGATCTCTCCAAAGTACTGAAGAGCAATGGTGTCTCTCTGGGGACTAAGGTGCGTCTAATACAGGCCATAGTCTTTGCAATCACTTGTGCATCAAAGAGTTGGACAATAACTAAGGAGGATAGAGGAGAATTGATGCCTTTGAGCTGTGGTGCTGGAGAAGAGTATTGAGGGTACCATGGACTGCTAGGAAAATAAACAGATCCATCTTGGAAAGGGTTAAACCGGGTGGCTCCTCCTTGGAGGCAAGGATTTTGAGGCTTCATCTAACATATTTTGGACATGTTGTAAGGAGGGACCAGTCTTTGGAGAAGGACATCATGCTTGGGACGGTGGAGGGACAGCACAGGAGGTGAAGGCCCTCTATGAGGTGGATTGATTCAATGACTGGAGTAATTGGGATGGGAGTGTCGGAGACAGTGCGATTGGCACAGGACAGAGCGGAGTTTAGGGCTGTTGTACATAGGGTCGCTACGAGTCACAAGCAACTCGATAGTACATAACAACAACAACATATTTGTTGTTGAGTTATAGGAATATACATATTCTAGGGAGCTCCGGTGGCCTAGTGGGTAAGGAGTTGTTCTGCTAACCCAAAGACAAGTGGTTTGAATCCACCAGCTCCTCCATAGGAGAAAGACAGACAGCCTCCTCCTGTGTGATTCACAGACTCTTGAAAATCTACTGACGGGTCCATTTTGAGTCAATTCTGACTTGACATTGCATAACAACAACATATTTTATGTGTGTGTATGTATAAAAAACCCTTAACAGATACGTGGTAGCCAAAATACCTTTGTTCCCTTTCTGTATGTCTTTACTTCATTTTTTTAATAAAGTTCTTTGACAATACCTAAGTTTAAAAATTTTAAGTAGAGTTTATACTTTTTTGTTGTTGTTAGTTACTTATACTTTCAGTATTCCACCTAAATTCTTTAATTAGCTGTCTCATTACATGGTTTAATTTTCCCAAGAAGAATGCAGGGCCCCCAAAGAGCAAGGATTGTGTGTCCCAGTGACTACTCTGTCCCCAGAACTTGGAGCGCTTCCCAGGATAAGCCATTTCTCAACAATATTTACTGAATGGATGAGGATTGTGGTATGAGATTGACTCTCACTTGCCTGAACCTCAGTTTTCTCAACTCTACTTTGAGCTAATACTTTAGTGACTCCTGAAATGGTGGTGAAGATTAAAGCACAGGATCCTGTATGCCAAGCGCTTGGCACTGGTGAGGCCTCCACTCCTGTTGGCTGCCTTCCTTCCTGCCTGTATTATTCCTGTCCTTCATTCTTGGTGGCTCAAGCCAGATGAGCCTCCCTTGAAACTAAATTATATTCTAAACCCAGACACATTCTTTAGCTCTGGGCTGACAGCAGCCTGCAATCCAGCCTGTCAGCTGTAAGCTGCCACACATCTGAGCACACAAACTGAAAAATTAATGTCCCTGGAAGGCACCATCTCCCTTCCTATAGACATAACTGACCTTTTGCCTCTCTGCATCACAGCAGAACCAAAGCTCCTCTTCTCACTGCCTTGGTGCAGCAGTACTCAGCTTGAGCTAGAGGTGAAAGAGAGAGAGAATAAGACAGGGTCTTGATGTCTTGGCTAGAAAACTCATGAATGCAATGTAGAAACCAGAGAGATAGCGTGGGGTATGAGCACGGTCCAGATGCCTTTTCTGCCTTCAATGTCAGCACCCCAGCCCTGTGCCCATTGACCCTCTCAGGTGAGTGGTAAGACCTAGACATAAGAAGCTTTAGAAAAATGATGGTGACTTTGTATAACCTTGAAGAATAGGGACCAAGTAGCTTCTCAGTCACATCCTTCACTGCCGTCTCTACATCCACCTGTAATGACAGAGGTAAGCTCAGTGTTTTATCAGGAATTCATGGCACCCGGACTTTTCCCAGGACCTTGGGCTCCTCCTCTCCTTGTTATCTGAGACCAATGTTATTATCCTGTCTCCTCCTCATTATTATCCTGACTTCGCCGCCGCATTAGGACCACCTGACCCCTTGTTAGAAGTACAGATGTTCAAGCCCATCCAAGACCTGCCATCTAAGAATCTAAATTTTAAGAAGTTCCTCTGTTGTCTTAAGTGCTCATTAAAGTTCGCAAAGTCCTGCTACTGGGTAAAGCATGGTATCAAAACATCCTAATGTTGTCCATTCCTACTGTGTGGTATGAAAATGTGTACAGTATAGAAATGTCAAGGTTGAGTTCAGAAGGAGACAGTATATTTGAATCCAGGTTCTGCCCTGGTCCACGTGTGAGACCCAGAGTGAATGACCTCACTGGTCAGAACCAAAATGAAGAGAAAGAGGCCTGGGGCAAACATTCCATGATAAAGTATCCATCACTAACCCTTGTCACTTGCTGAGTGCTTCCTACATATTAGTTCGTATCATCGTGACAGCTAATGTCTTGCTTCCATAAAGAAAGCGTTCAAGTTTGTGAATGATTTACCCATCCTTTTCTCCATGCACCCTTCCAATATACAATTGAAGAGCTTCATGGTTCTCAACTCAAAGCCACTGAGTTAGAATCACCTCATAGCTGATCCTCCAGCAAGCTTTCAGAGGCTGTCAATCAAAGGAAGAGGACTCATCTTTCTCCAGCCTCGCCACAGGTCGATTCAAACCTTGAGACAGATAGCTTCTTTGGCTTGGCTAGGCAGTTCCCTAAGCACTATGCCTTCCACCAGAGCTCCCCAGCAAGAACTCCGTTGTTAATCTTATCCTAATCATGCACCCATTTGCACTCTGAGGAACATGCTCCAGTGAAGACAAATCTCGGTCACTGTGCAAGGCATCAGGAGCCCCCCATGTACCCCACTTCTCTCAGTCAGGCCAGCTCTGAGCTTCTGCTGTTCAGGCTACACTGCTATCCCAGCAATTCAGGATTATCACAGACCTTTGATTTCTCTTAGCTATAGAATCATGAGCGAGCATTGTCAAAATCTGGATTCTCTCAACGGTACAAACTGAATAGATGGTTCTGTCACAGGAACAAGCCAAACATTATACCACCATACACTTCGCAGTGAAAATAAGACCCCAGGTCGCCTATGTAGTCCACTGCTGATCAGCCCAAAGATTGAAGAGTGACTGAGCCGACCGTCAGTCGGCAGCAATGTGAGGCTAGGAAAAAGCACTGGACATGAATGGAGAAGGACAAGCCACAGGGAGAGAGCCAGCAGGCAGTGAGGAATGAGGTACATGACATTTGGTTGAACACAGGGAGAAGGCCAGACCTGGGGCTGGTTTGAAAGTCTTGGTTACATTAGAATTACTTGAGGAGATTTGAAAAAAATACCCATGCCTGTGGTTCACACCAAGGAAATTATTCAGTTGCTGGGAATTTTGCAGGAATATTTTGGAAACCATAGTCAACAGTCTTGGCACCAGCAGCCAGGAAATTAAAAGGCG
>NW_006399936.1:4122767-4155703 GCF_000299155.1 Elephantulus edwardii | reverse complement strand
TATGAGGTGGATTGATTCAGTGACTGGGATAATTGGGATGGGAGTGTAAGAGACAGTGCGATTGGCACAGGACAGAGCGGAGTTTAGGGCTGTTGTACATAAGGTCGCTATGAGTCGCAGGCGACTCGACGGCACATAACAACAACAACAACATTTTGGAAACCAGGCTGTTCCTTGAAGCAAGAATTTTGAAGCTCCGTCTGACACTTTGGGGCATTCTGCAAGGAATGACCAGTCGTTGGAGAGGGATATCATTCTTAGGAGGGTAAGGGAACAGCAGAGGAGAGAAAGAGCCTCCATGAGGTGGTTTCTCTTAAGTGTCTGGCGTAATGAGACAATAGGGTTGTCAGAGACAGTAAGGTTGGCTCAGATAGAGGAGGGTTCAGAGCTGTTGCACAGAGGATTGCACATTACAACAACAAATAGTGAACAAACTCAACTGTAAACCAATAGGTTGGAGGGTGAAGTCCACTCAGAGGTGCCTCAGAAGAAAAGCCCAGTAATCGATTTTAGATGAAGAGTCACCGAAAAGACTATGGAGTGTGATTCTGCTCTGACACGCCATTGAGTACCACGAGTCAGAGTTGGCTTAATGGCAACTGGATTTGTTTTTCAAAAGCAATCAGGACTGGGAGTCATTGGAAAAGAAATGCAAAACGATAAGTGGAGTAGCAAGGGATGAAAAAGTGCTATGAGTGATCAGTCTTTGGGCCTTTCATTCAGATCCACTGGCATGCCGCTGGCTTTTAGCCTCTGACTGTCAGAGGGCCCAGGCCAATTTCCAAATAATACAGTGATAAGTGCTCTAACCAGGGAACTTAAATCCCCTTTGATTTCTTTAATCAGGTCAAGGATAGGGGCAGGGCCAGAATCAGTTCTTATTTCTAAGACACGAGAAGGACAGAGCTCAGACACATGACTGTGTGGTGTCAGGCCTAGATACAAAATTGATTTCTCTTTTTTGTTCTCAGCTGAGCTGTTTTTAAGACAGGCTGGCACCCTTATCCCATTGCCAATGGACTTGTTCAGATTGACTTTTCTCCGCTTCCATGGGCCACGAGAAAGGCAGGATTTTGCTGTTAAAGATTTCTAGCTCCAACGTTAAATTCCTAAACATTGTGTCAACAGAACTGTGTGTGTGTGTGTGTGTGTGTGTGTGTGTGTGTGTTAGCCATTTAAATTTTTAACACATGTTTCATTTTGATCTAAATCTTTGGCAGTGAATATATTTACGTAATGTTCTCTACGCTTTTGCTGATGGTTCTGGCCACTCTCTTGGCTTTCAATAGAGCCCACTTAAGCATATCAATAGCTATAATCAGTGAAAAAGACAAACTTTTTAAAAATGCATCAGTGTCTGTATGAAGTGAGTTGATACTACATGGCCCTTTGGTGCCATTTTATTAGGATTTCCTAGAGTATGAATAAATAGTCCCGTTTTACAGATGTTGTACATTGAGGTGCCCACAGGCTGACAGACTCATTTGAAAGATTTGACTGATATAAAAGGCTGGAAAACACTATCCCTTGTTTGAGACAACAGGTTCTCTCCATTTCAGGAAGCAAGTTAAATTGAAAGGGTATCACAAGGAAAGCCCACAGCTTTTCACAGAGGTGACAATACATCTCATATTGTTACCACTTATCAGCCCACCTATGTGTATTCCTGGCCACTTGTCTGTCAATTTTTCCTACTTTGTTGGCTTGTGTGTTGCTGTGATACCAAACGCTGTGACTCTAGTATTTAAAATACCAGCAGAGTCAGGTTTCAGTGAAGTTTCCAAAGAAGACAGAATGTCAAGTAATATTGGCAAACCTCTTCTGAAATAATTGGTCAGTGGAAACCTTATGAATAACAGCAGAACACTGTCCACTCTCATGCTGGAAGACGAGACCCCTCAGGTTGAATGGCCCTCAACATACACCTGGGAAGAGCTGCCTCTTCAAAGAAGAGCCTTCATTGATGATGTGCATGGAGTAGAACTTTACTTCATTGAAAAGACCTTCATTTGCCAGTGTGGCATGCAGGACTTAAAATGAGAAGAAACCACCGCAAAAGTCTGTTAATAGGCAGAATGGGGAAAGTACAAAATATGTACCCTAGAAAACTGAAGGTTGTCAAAAAATGAAATGGAACGCATAAAACTTCAATATCCTAGGCGTCAGTGAGTAGAAATGTATAGCTATTGACCATTTTGAATTGGACCATTAATTATATTATCTACTGTGCAGAAAATGAAAAATTGAAAGGAACAGCATCGTGTTTGGTGTGAAGAACATTCCAAAATTTCACCTGAAATACAGTGCTATCATTGGTAGGGTAATAGCCATGAGCAGGCAAGGAACTTCAATTAATACGACTATTATTCAAATTTGCTTACCAATCACCAAAGTAAAAGATGAAGAATTTGAGGATTTATATCAACTTCTGCAGTCTTGAAATTGATCAAATATACAAACAAGATACATTCATAATTACTAGGGATTAGAATACAAAAGTTTAAAACAAAAAGGATGTGTTTGGGGGGGAAAAAGTCCTTAGAAGCAACACTACACCTGAGATTGTATGATAAGGTTTTGTAAGACAATAATTTATTTTTTGAAAAGAACTTTTAAAAAAAACAACCCAAACAAATAAACTAAATCTATGCATAGCAACTATACACACGGACTTCACCAAATAGAATGCACAGATATCAAATTGACTTCATGTATGTTGAGATATAATAGAGAAAATCAGTTATCATCAATCAGAACAAAGCCAGGGATTAATGTGGCACAATCAATTGTTTATATGCTAATTCACTGGGCCGATTGGCAGCATCATGATAGTTGATGAAGAGATTGAGATTGTTGATGGCTTTAGTTTGCTTGGCTCCACAGTCAACACTCTTGGCACCAGCAGCCAGGAAATTAAAAGATGTATTGTGATGGGAAAGTCTGCTGTCAGAGACCTCTCCATAGTATTGAACACAACAATGTCAGTCTGGAGACTAAGGTGTTCCTGATACAGGCCATGTTCTTTGCAATCACTTGCTATGCATCAGAGAGCTAGACAATGACTAGGGATGATAGAAGAATTGATGCCTTTGAGCTGTGGTGCTGGAGAAGAGTATTGAATATACCATGGACTGCTAGCAGAACAAAAAGGTTTGGTGAGATGAGGCTGCTCTTTGGAGGCAAGGATTCTGAAACTTAATTGTGTTTACATCCTTCTAAGTGGTACAACATTGGTCTGTCAGTTTGCTGTACGGAGATAACTTTGGGGTTGCTGTGATACTGAACGCTGTGCCACTGGTGTGTCAAATGTCATAACGGTTACCCATGGTGGACATTGTTTGGTGGAACTCCTAGATTAATGAATGGAAATCCTCAGTCTCTGTAATCTTTCATTAAAATTTATTATTAATAAAAAAATTTTAAAGAAAAGATAGGCTTGGGAGCAGGATTGGCATCCACTTCCTAAACAACGTGCCTTTGGAAACTCTAGGAATATTAGAGAAACAGTGATAATTATAGAAAAGGATTCAGATCTTTTGTTCATGGGGTTGTTATGAGTCATACTCAACTTGAGGACACCTAACAACAACAACAGCAACAAGTTACCAGATACTATTCTGGGCCCAGTATTGCACAGAATGCTCATTTTTCAGGAACCCTGCCATGCTTCTTCGATGTCACAAATAGATTATACGTGCATAAGCTCAAACCAGAGGAAGGCAGGATTCAAACTCGGGGCCACTTGAGTTGTAAGCATTGGATGTAATCAATGCCATTTTTTTGTCTTCCTCTCCTGTTTCTCACAATGTAGGCCTGGCCTTGAATCCATCGAGGACTACTGTTCAGCAGATAAGGCAGCTCAAGCAAACGCCAACCTTGAGCAGATAGAATGCACAGTGTCTGAGTTGAGGAGGAACAGATCTAAACACACAAACTGTTCTGTGGGGCCAAGATGGGGCAGTCTGCTGCCATCTCGGAAATTCTGTGAGTCAGTTGCGTTCTGTCCTAAGATCCCATGAGTTGTATGCAACAGAATGGGTTTAAAAGAGAAACTTTCGTCATCCGATGGAAATAGACTGACAGATGCAGTGAGACAATGACAAGGAGTGACGAAAATGACAGAAGCACACAGAAAAATGGAAGATGAAGATGAGGAGAGAAGAGAGGAAGAAATAGGAACAAAGGGAGATGGGTGAGGAGAAGACGCATAGCACAGAGAAACACAAGAGAAAGAGAAAAACAAGAAAATATGGAGATAGAAACATGGAGAGACAGGTGTGCAGAGGGCAAGGAGGACAGAAGCAAAGGAAAAGCACTGAGCTGAGGAAGAGACAGATGCGGTGGATGAAGAAAGGGGGGGTGCTGATAGCAGGGTCCCCTCTCTAGCTTGTGCTTTGCTGAGCTGAGTGCCTCTGAAAGGCCCCTGGAGAAGGAGATGACTATCAGACAACTGCTGTAAAGAATCTAGTTCCCAAGGTCAAATGGATTGTGTATGTTTCTGTGTTCTGACCTTGAATGTTCCGCATTGTATCACCTGAAAAACAGCACTGGATATAGAAGTGTTAGTGCTGTGGTTGGGTTACAGTGACTCCAGGAATGAAAAGCCCTGAACCAGCAGGAGACCAGCAAAGAAGTTGCCCCATCTAATGGGACAGGATGATCTGCCTCATTAATTGTAGGGAGGAGGGCTGAGTATTCAAACAACTCAGACCATTGCCATAGAGATGGGGTGTGACTCCAGAGGGTTTTTAAGAGAGTGGAAAGCACACAGGAGATTTCACAGCTTCTCCTTTGGAGCAGCTAGTCAATTCAAACCACCAGAGGCATCGCCATTGGGTTGACATCACAATTCCCTACAAAATATGCTATCAGAGCTTCCTGAAACCATATCACCAAAATGTCCAGGGCTGGCCAGAAAGATTGCTCGCATGCAGCAGAGCTCGTATTCAACATCACAGGATCCAGAGCTGCCTGTGTGAAGAAGATGGTGCAGACAGACCAAAGGGCATTCCCCGTCAGGAGGGCGGAGAGAATATGGTGTATCCTTAGAAGGATGCCAGACTGTGCTTTAGAATGAGCCTGGGGAGTCACGTTGACATCTTTTGAGAAAGAATGACTCTTTCCAGGTGTCAGAGGAAAATGGCTTAAGTCTAGAGAGATGGACAGAGGCTCTGAGCCTGAATACACAGAGGCCTGGGTTACCTCAGAGATAAAACTTCTTCTTTCTGCAAGAAGATTGCCAAGACTTTATTCCAAGGTGCCTCCGAGTGGACTTGAAACATCAACATTTTGGTTAATAGCGGAGTATGTTAACTATTTGCCCCTTCCAAGGGCTCTCTAGCCAGTACTAGAGAGCTTAAAACATAATTTTGAGGAGATCTTTAAAAGACCCCAGGGCATTCTCTGAATACACAAGGACAAGAAACAGATGGTAGGAGAATTCTTAACAGCAGGGCAGTAATTTGTTTCCATGTGGTTACAAGTCATGGTCTTGTAACTCCATAAAAATAAGGTGTCTAAAACTCCTATGCAACTAAGGTATGTAAAATGCTTGCTGGGATTAGCTGGGGTATGCAAATAAGGTGCCTGTGGCCCACCAATGAGATCACTCAGATTGCCATCTCATGATGCCTAACAGAAATCAAGCTCAGAGGTTGATGGCAGACCTCACTACCACCAAAAAGAGGACCCAGAAACAAAATATGTTCTTTAGACTGAGGGAAGCCATCCTGGGAAGCTCCTAGACCAGGAGCTAGAGAGATGTAACACTGGAGAGGTGTAGCACTAGCTGTAGCAGCAACAGACAAAAAAATCCACAAGCAGAGCCCAGGAGAAGCAGCTGAAAAGCTTTCTCTACTAAAGAACTGTGTCTTGAATTGTTCCTGTTACTTCCAAGCATATCGTGATCTCTAATGGCAACCTATTCTTTTCCTGATAAACCCCATAATAATGGGTATGATCTGTGAGTTCTGTGTAGCCATTGCAACAAGTTACTGAGCTTAGCAGAGACGTAGAGCATACCTACCATGGGAGGGAAAATGGTTTGAAGGAGCTCTGATGGCATAGTGTCTTACATGTTGAGCTGCTAATGGAAAGGTTGGCAGTTCAAATCTAGCAATTGTTTTGTGGAAGAAAGATGGGCAGACTCCTGTAAAGATTTGCAGTCTGAGAAACCTGGTGGGGAGTTCTATGAGTGAGAATCTACTTGATGGCAGTGAGTGGGTACTTCCACAAATATTTACGTTTCTTTTCAAAAATACTGGTTGCATAGCTAACACAGGAGACAAAACACCCTTAATTACCTCATCTTTTCCTTTAAATTTGTTTTGTTTAAACAAAACTTTCTATACTAGTCTATAAAAGAATAGTTACAAATATTGTATACAATCTATATGAACAAAGAAAGGTATGATTAAGTGTTATGATGGCCCCACAGTTTCTCCCCTGAATTACATAAAGAAAGAGATCAAAATACTTCTGCTTTCTCTTTTGTGTGATCAACTGTTATGCTCAAAGAGTCTTGGCTGGGGCTTGCAGGCTACTTTGCTGACATCAGGACCATTGACACAGACTGGTCAGCTCACTGACCCATTGGTCAACTGGTCATACTGGGGGTCTGGTGTTACTTGGCTGACAACTCATTGGTCAACTTAGTCAACTCATTGGTGAAGTGGTCATGCTCAAGAGTCTTGACTTGGTGGTCTTGGGTTACTTGGCTGACATCTGGACCATTGCAACGGCATCTAGGTGTAGTTACAGGGTTGATGAAGACACCATCAAGCAGGAACAGTGCATAGAACAACTAGGGACATCTTGGCCTTGCATCCGAGAAAGAAAAAGAGTAGAATGAAATTCTTTGGGCAGTCTTTGTTTCCTAGTTGCCTGCATTTTCTGTATAAATGAAAAGAATACAACTATAGTGTAGTGTAGATAAAGAAGCAATCTCAACATGAACAGCCTCCAGCGTTAATGAACAGGACCCCAGTCTTTAAAGACACGCACGGAGTTTTCATTCAGAAAAACGCTATAGCTGATCTACAGAAACCTATGTGGGACCCAATTTTACCGATGACCTCCTGAGAGTAAGGGGAATTAAAAAAAAAAAAATCTCATTGTCCTCAACACTTCATCAGGCAAAATTGCACTAATGGAATGTAATTAAAACTGCATTTTCTTTGACCCAATTCAAGGAAGTCTCCAAGGCAAATGGGATTTGTCACCCACTAAACAAGACTTTCTGGGTGCCGGGAGCTGCTATTGGAAATATAGAGTAAACTTGAAGATATCAGGCTGTTGCAGGAACCCCCAAACATTAATTTTAATCACAGTTGTCTGTTCTGTATCAACCTCTAAACACCTCTCCACTTTCAATTAGCATTGCTCTGTCTCCTGTCTCACTGAATATTATATTTAACTAATTTAAGAGGATTGGTAAAGAGAGTTTTCACACTTCACAGGAAAACATAATGAAATAATTATACCTCTACCTACAAAAGGCATGAGAATATTACATAAGCAGCCTTGAAGACTTTTCAACCAAATCCTCCATCATGCATTTTCTTCTGGAGGTTTAGTGCCTGAACTTTCACTGAGATGCGCTGGATTTTTTTTATTTATTTTATTTTAGAACCTTGAGTTCATGTGCAAGTTATGTATGTGGACAACTATTAGGTATTGCAGTGCTGGTATCTTCTTGGGAAACAAGCTACACATGTTGATGAAAAGGAATGGAGACACAGGGGAAAGTAACTTGTCAGCCAGCTCTAAACATAGGGGTGGCCCGTGGAGAGAGGTTTCTAATGTGAAAATTCTAAAGCAGCACATCAGTCCACTGTTGACACAGTAACGCTGCTTTGAAAAAATAAAACTCTCAAAGCATAGTGTCTTCCTCTCAACTCTGTGAGTCACTTTTCAGCCAGACATTAGACATGCTTATAAAGTGAACAATACGCTCATGGTCGGTCCTTAAATCGGTCAGTAACATGAGATCTAAAGGGCACAGGAACCACAGAGAAGAAGCGGGACAACTGTTGCTACAATGCGGAGATTGTAGCTGATGCCATAAAACAAAACCGGTATGAATGACCGCCTCCAAACCAATTGCTCCGTGAGCTCTCATTCATACCACAATGAAAAGAAAGAAACAAATTCAATAGCAAGTAAGAACAACAAGAAAAATAAGTGCATGTGTCTTTCAGTCACAGACATTCATTCTTAGGATTCCAGGACAGAACAGTGGTGGCTCCAACGATCAGGCTGCAACTTGGATGGGGTTGGGTCCCGGCTGTAGGTCTGCTCCCGGTTAAAAGGGCAGTAACTAGCCGGTGCATGTTCTCCTTATGATGACTAAAAGAGCTTATAGCTAACCAAACCACGTAAGCCCTTTTAAAGTCAGGCTCGCCAATGTTCTTCTGCTCGCCAATGTTCTTCTGACTAAAGAAGCCAAGCCCAAAATCTAATGACAGAGAATATTCATCAGAATATTAGTAGAAGGCATAATAAGGTTAGAAATATTTGCTCACAATAATCTCTTTCATCACAATCATGAAGGGTCAAAACAGTAGGCAGGGCATGCACAGTTGAATACTAAAAAAATCAAACTGGTAACCAGATGGGCTTTACCATTGCAGACCCACATTACCTCTGCAGAGGACATGCTGGAAGTAGATGAAAGGACCATGACATTGCTGGCCTCTGTCAGTGCCACCCAGCAATAAAGCAACTTCTTCTCCCCTCTGTGTTGCACCATTGCACTATTATAATATGGCGTGAGAGGAAACCAGTGCCAGAGTTAGAGAGAAGCTCAAAGCCGTAGAACAATAGTAGTCCTCACTCCTTCTGTGCCAGAGATGGTCCTTAGGGCCGAGTATGTATTCAATCCCAAACCCTACAGTAGCTCTAGGAAGAATGAGGGAGCCAAAGCTCAGAGAAGACTGCAAAAGGGAATCTCTTCCAGGGAGCAGGGAGCTTGGATTTGAAGACAAGCAGTCTGGGGTCAGCGTCCCTTCTGAGAACCACTATTCTTGCCTGCCCACCAGGAAGGTTGGTGTAAGTCAGCTGCACAAGTGAATTAGGCAGCCCAGACTTTGGAAAGAACTGAAGTCAACAACCACCATGGTGGTGGTGGTTTTGGTTGTTTGCCATTGATTTGGGACTGACCATAGTTGACCCTCCAGCGGGTTTTTAGAGGCAATAAATTGGATGGGAAATGATTGCCCATCTTTCTCCTTCAGAGAAGCTGGTGGATTTGAATCGTGTGTCTTTGGGATCGCAGCAGTGTTTCTCACCGCTAGGCCACCTAAACTCCCTAACCACAGTGGAGAAACACACAGATTTATTCCCTCTTACACGTTGTTTACAATATTGAGGTACATATATCTGAGTTGTCTTGATTTTTTTTTTTACTTCTTCATAAAGTCTTCAGTTAAAGAATCTTCTAAGTAAAAATGAAAATAAGGTTACCATAGAATCTCTGGCTCTCAATAGTACAGAAATAAATAATGTAAAGGGAGCTCTGATGGCCTAGTGATAAGAAACTGCACTGCAATCCCAAAGACACACAGTTCAAATCCACTAGTTGCTCCACAGGAGAAGGATAGACAGTCTCCTCCCACACATTTAACTCTGAAAACCTGCTAGAAGATCAGCTGTGAGTCATTTCCAACTCGACAGGACTTAACAACAAAAAAGGTAATCAATAATGATAATAAGATAGCAGTAAAGAATTATGTAATGTCATAATATGTAAATGTCTCTTCAAGAAACAAAAAGAAATTTTGGGCGTAAACAACACTTCTAACCCCTCAACCCCTTACTACTCTAGAATTCCATCTGTTCTCACTAATGCTTCTAAATCAAACTTGTGGATGGATTACCCCTCCACCTGTGAGACCAGTCATATTGTCTGCCTGAGCTAGTGGTTGGAACACGAGAAGCAAAGAACAAAGGTTGACCCCCTTGCACAAGGACAAAGCCCCAGGTCACCATACTGGGGACATGATGCGAAGGCAGAGCTGCCTCCCTCGGATGAATCCCCATACAGTGCAGAGGGTGTCAGCCAAGGGCAGTCAACAGTCTTTGAAGAGAGAACAGGATCAGGCTGGCCTGCGTCTGCGTATAGGTCTCGCCTCCAACTTACCCTCCATCCTGACACCTCTACTGGCCTCAAGTTACAGCAAAGCAACTGGAGCACAAAATACTCAGCCCTCAAACTGTGAATTGCAAGGCAAACAGATAAGTATGGTAAAAGAATTCTGTATCAGAGCAGATGACCGATATGTAACATCATGATAGATAGAGAAAGGATTGAAATTGTCAATGATTTCATTTTACGTGGGTCCACAATCAACACCGAGAGTAGCAGCAGTCAAGAAATCAATAGGCTTGTTTCAGGGGACAAATCTCCTCTCAAGGACATCTTTTAAAGTGCTAGAGAGGGGAAAGGTGTCTGTTTAAAGACCTGACTCAAGCCATGGTATTTTCAATTGCTGCGAATGCATCAGAAAGCTGGACAGTGAGTAAGGAAGACTGAAGAAGAATCGATGTCTTTGATGCGGTGTTGGCAAAGAGTAATGACTAGCCTGCACACTGCCGAAGAACAAAGCAATCTGTCTTGGAGGGAGCACAACCAGGCTGCTTCTTAGCGGCCGGGATGGTGAAACTTCATCTCCTATCCTCTGGGCATGCTGTCAGCAGATGCCAGTCTGTAGCAAAAGCACCTCATGCTTGGAAAAGTGGAGGGTGAGCAAAAGAGAGAAAGACCTTCAAAGAGATGGATTCACACAGTGACTGGTGCAGTGAGCTTGAACACGGCAGAGGCCACGGGAAACGGCACAGGAGGGAGGGCACAGTTTGTTCATAGGGTTGTAGGGTATTATCATTATCACAAGAGTCTACAATTAAGGTTGCATAGTACTTGGTGAGGTGGGCAGGGTGCGAGGGGATTGTATACCAAAGAAAGAATTTTTCTTTTACTTTTCAAAGAGAGGATTGAACTGGCGTGGGGGTTGGGGGACGATGGGCAGGGAGAAAAGTGCAACAATGAATGAATGGAAATCCAAAATCTCTGTAAATGTTCATTAAAATTATTAAAATAAAAAAAGGGGGGGAAAGAGTCAGTCAACTGGTGGCAAGTGACAACAGCAACAATAACATATCAGAACAGACACAGTAACAGGCTTAAACATATCAGTCACTGTGATGACAACACAGGACTAGGCAAAATATCATGTATTATACATATGATTGCAATGTTGTTGTGTGCCATCGAGTCACCTGGGACTCATAGCAACCCTGTGGACCATAGCTCTGAACTCTGCTCTATGCTGAGCCAGTCTCACTGTCTCTGGCACGCCTACCCCCCACTACCCCAGTTACTGTGCCACTCCATCTCATCCACGGTCATCTTCTCCTGCATTGTCCTTCCACCCTTCCAACCATGATGTCCTTCTCCGGGGACTCATCCATCCTGGCCACATGCCCAAAGTATGTGAGACAGGCTTCGCAATCCTTGCCTCCAAGGAGCAGCTTGATTTCACCCTCTCTACGATAAACCTGTTTGTTCTCTTCGCAGTGCATGATATGCTCAATACTCTTCTCCAGCACCACAACCCTAAGGCATCAATTATTCTGTCATCTTTGGTCATTTTCCAGCTCTCTGATGCACAGCAAGTAATTACGAAGACCAAGACCTGAATCAGATGTACTTTAGTCTCCAGACTAATATTGCTTTTCAAGTACTTTTGAGAGGTCCTTGACAGCAGATTTTCCCAGAGAAATAAGTCTTTTGATTTTTTTGACTGATGCTTCCAAAAGTGTTGATTGTGGAAAAGGGTAAGTTGAAATTGTTAACAACCTCAATCTCTTCTCCATCTATGATCATTTGCCAATTGGTCCATTGGAGAGAATCTTTGTCTTTTTGATGTTGAGCTTCAATCCATACTGAAGTCTGCAGTGCTGGACCATCTGCAGCAAACACTTCAGGGCCTCCAGTCCTTGACCTTCTAAAGCAAGTGCTTTGGGGCCTTTTCAGTTTCTGTGAGCAAGGTTGTGTTATCTGTATAATGTAGGTTGTTGATGAGTCTTTCTCCTATCCTGCTGACACATTACTCTTCATAAAGCCCAGCCTTCCAATTGTTCTGTTCTGCATATATATTGAAAGGGTATTGAGAACAGGGCTCCTGATACATTCCTTTTCTGATTTTGAACCATGCAGTGGTTCCTTGCTCTGTTCTTATGACTGCTTCCTGGTTCAAGTATAGGTTTCCCATGAGCACAGTCAGGTGTTCTGGAATTCCCATTTTTTTCCTCAAGGTTAGCCACAATTTACTGTGATCCACACAGTCAAATGCTTTTGCATAGTCAATGAAATACAGATAGACATTACTCTGGTACTCTTTGCTTTCAGGTAACATTCATCTGACTGAGGTTGGCAATAATGTCCCTGTAGTTTCTTGGTCAATGTACATTTTCAGTTGTTTTGGGATAATGTCCAGCAGGATTTTGCTTGTGTGTGGTATCAGCAGTATTATTAGACAATTTTCACACTCTGTTGAGTCATTCTTTTTTGAAATGCAACAAATATGAATCTCTTCCACTCAGTTGGTCAGGTACTTGTCCTCCAGATTTCTTAGCATAACTTGGTGAGAACTTCCAGGACAACATCTGTCTGTTGAAATATGTCAATTGGTATCCCATCAATTCCTGGGGCTTTGTTCTTTGCCAACTGCTTCAGAGCCGCTTGAACTTCCTCCTTCATCACCATTATCTCTTGATTATATGTTGTTTCATTGAATTCTTCTGTGTCAGCCAATTCTTTTTGGTACAGTGAGTCTCAATGTCAGCTATGAAAACTAGACCAGGTGCTGATTGTGGAACAGAGCATCACCTACTCATATACAAGTTCAAACTAAAGTGAAATAAAATGAAATCAAATCCACAGGAACCAAAATTTGACCTTGAGTGTATCCCACCTGAATTTAAAAATCACCTCAGGAACAGGTTTGAAAACTAGAGCACTTATAAACAAAGACCAGGTGAGCTTTGGAAAGATATGAAGAATATAGTTTATGAAGGAAGCAAAAGTTCATTGCAAAGACAGAGGAAGAAGAAAAGACCAAGACGGATGTCAGTAGAGACACTGAATATTGCTCTAGAGAGCCAAGAAGCCAAAGCAAAGGGAAGGAATCAAGAAGTCAAGAAGCTAAACAGATTTTATTTTTAAAAAAGTACTAAGATTTTTAAAGAGCAGCTTGGGAAGACAAAGCAAAGTATTATAATGAAATCTACAAAGAGCTGGAGTTGAGAAACCGAAAAGACCCAACTTGCTAGTCATTTCTTAAAGTGAAACAACCGAAGAACAAATTCAAGTCTCGAGGTGCAATGTTTAAGGATGTGTTGGAGACAGTGAGATTGGCACAGGATAGAGCAGGGTTTAGGGCTGTTGTACATAGGGTCGTTACATACATAGGGTGACTCGTCGGCATATAACAACAACAGCAATATGAGCAGAATATTGAATGATCCAGAAAACATTGAAAGATTTCAATGAGTCAAAGTCAATTCAACATAAAAAATTCCACTGCCATTGAATCAGTTCTGACTCAACCCTTCACTGAGTTTAACGAGGCGTAAATCTTTGCAGCTTGCCCATCCTTCTCCCAAGGAGCCTCTGGTGGATTGAAACCACCAACTTTCTGTTAGTAGTCCAACACTACACCACTAGAGACTTTTTCTTGACCTTCAGAGGACTCTTATAATGAGTATTAGGGAACTCAGCTACTACAATGGCCAGTAGGGAGTTGTGCTGTGATACCAAAGATCGACCTCTCTGACAGTCCGAAGCCACCAATGGCTCCATGGGAGCAAGGTGAGATATCTCCTCCAGTACAACGTACAGGCTCTGGAAATCCACCGGAGGGTCAGCTATGGTTGTTTCCAACTCCATGACTAAGAGTTTGCATTTTGAGTATAACAAATACTACATTTCATGGAGAAAAAGAACACTCTAGAAAATCTTTCCATTTAACTTCTGTTGCTTTTTCTTTGGTTAAACTCTGGAAATTTAATCACTTTTATTTAAAATGAAAAACGCAGTTTTATTTATTAAGGCATATCTCTTTGTGACTGTTTATCCCTGTGCATACATTCTACAGAGCTGTCTGAAATGATGTTCACTTAATGTTGAAAAAGGTTATTTTTAGATTTTAAGATTCGGGTGATTTCTTTTACTTGTCTCTTCCTACTTTGGCACTGTTTGAATTACTTATAATGAGCATGTATAGTTTTAAAAAATGCAGTCATTATTTTAAACACTAGGAACATATGCCAACATTGGTATATAAAAGACACTCTGCCTATGTAAACAGAGCAAGACCAGAGAGGCAGAACCCTTCCCTAATGGCACCATCCCAAGATACACTTCTGTGTTTTAGGATGGCAGGGCACGGGGCCCTGGAGAGGAAAATGAAAATTATCACAAAGCCATAAGAAGGGGGAAAAAATCTTTCACAATAAAATGGGAAATGGATGGAAAACCAATAATATCTGAGTATTTCTAAGAGCCAGACACAACAGTAAGAACCATTTTTGGATGTTCTAATTTAATTATTATTATAATCCTCCTCTAAATCCTATTCATAATATTATACATAAGGTGGGTGAAACTCAGGTAGAATAACCTGCTGAAAACAATCTCGAAAGTGATAGAACTGAAAATCCAACTCCAAGCCTGAGTTCTCTATCTTCCTACTTAACAAAACCCCAGAACTACCGAGTGCCATCATGCCAGTGCCTGGTGAAGGTAACTTCATGTGTGTGAGCCGCCAACTGTTCCTGCAGAGTCTTCAATGATTATGTTTTTGAAAGTAGATCCCAATGTAGCTCCACGTAGACTTGACCTATCAAACTTCACTTAGCAGCCAAGCACTAAACATTTTCTACCAAGTTTCCTAAAGAAGACACAGGATTCGGGGAATGGTGGATTTAACCAGCCTGAGCACCCAAAAGGCTTGATGCAAAGAGTTGTGTGAGGGACCTTACACTGCAGCAAGGGCTTATGTTCTTATCAGCTTAGAAAATTATATCCCAGTAGGGAGATTTTTGAGCTACAGTCAACAAAGGCTGCTCATCATCGGTCTCACCCCTCCTTTAAGACAAGTGATTATTTTGGGGGAAATGAAGATAGACTCACTTTTCACTGGATGCTGCTGAAGTGCTTCATCGTCCAGAGGTCTTGATTTTGACGTGAACGGTCTCTGTGTCCAAGGAGTCTACCCTCCACGAGTAACCAGTGTGGTGTGAAACTTTTCCAGGTTAAGACCTCAAAACCTGGGACTAAAAGAAGTACTGTCAAGTCCGGAGAGTCAGGCTTCTGTGAAATGTCATACGATAGATTATGGATGGTCCGCAAAAGTATGTATCTAATAGTATAAGGGTTGTTGTTGTTGTTGTTGTTGTTGTTGTTGTTGTTGTTGTTAGGTGCTGTAGAGTTGAGTACGACTCACAGTGACTGTAGGAACAACAGATCTGAACCCTGTCCTATCCTGTGTCGTTCTCACAATCTCTGACACACTGAAGCCTATTGCTCCAGTCACTATATCAGTCCACCTGGTTGAGAGTCTTCCTCTCCTTCACCATCTCTCCATCTTTCTAAGCATGACGTCCCTCTCCAAAGAATAACCTCTCTTGGCAACATGCCAGAAGTACATAAGACAAAGCTTTAGCACCTTTTCCTCCAAGTAGCCTACTGGATGCCCCTTCTCTAAGACAGGTTTATTCTTTTAGTAGTTCATAGGATATTCAGTACTTCTCTCCAACACCACAGTTCAAAGGCATTAATTCTGCTTCTGTCATCCTTATTCATAGCCCAGCTCTCAGAGGCATAGCAAGTGACCATCAAGACAATGCAGGGCCTGAATCAGGCACACGTTAGTCCTCAAACTGACACTTTTGTTTCTCAATCATCTGGAGAGGTCTCTGACTTTAGACTTTCTTAGTGCAATATGTCTTCTGATCTCCTGACTGCTGGTACCAAGTGTCTATTGATTGTGGATCCAAGTAAGATGAAGTTGTTGACAGTTTCAATCTTTACTCCATTTATCTTAATGTTGCCTATTGGTGCAGTGGCGAGGATTTTTTTTTCCTTGACACTGAGATACAATCCATACTGCAGGCTGCAGTGTGTAATCTTCTACAAATCCCCCTCACTGTCAGCAAGCAAAGTAGTTTCATTCACATAACAAAGGTTATTTATGAGTCTTCTTCCTATCCTGATGCCATTGGATTGGGAAGATATCCTTCAGTTTAAAAGTGGACCCCCAAACATGCCTTTCTTGAAATACATGAACTTTTATGGAAAAGTGTCTTTGCTGATGCAGTTAAGAATCTTGAGATGCTCCAAATCATTGGCAATAAGAGAGATGCAAATCAAAACCACAGTGAGGTACCATCCCACTCCAGTAACAGTGGCAAAGTTTAACAGGACAGCAAGTAATAAATGTTGGAGAGGATGTGATGAAAAAGCAACTCTTATACCTTCTTGGTGGGATTGTAAAATGGTCCAACCATTCTGGAAGGCAGTTTGGCGCTTCCTCAAAAACCTGAACATAGAAATTCCATATAACCTAGCTATTCCACTATTTGAAATATACCCTGAGAAAATGAGAACTGAGGTACAAATGGGGATTTGTACACCAATGTTCTTAACAGCATTAGTCACCATCACAAGTACAAGGAAACAGCCCAAATGTCCAACCACAAACGAATGGATTGAGATGCGTTTTTCCCTAAATTAAGAGGACTCTAAGTCTAACAGCAAGGGTATTTATAAGAGAATAAAGGAAGATCTATGGAGAAAAAAATGGGATGTGGAGATTTGTATCAGAATGATGCAGCTACAGGCAAAAAAGTACCAAGGGTTGCCAGCAGTCATAAGAAAGTAAGAGGGAAAGGCTCGGAACGGCTTCATTCTCTCTCAGAGCCTCCAGGAGAAACCAACCCAGCCAACATCTTGATTTTAGACTTTCAGATTTCTTAGCTGAAAGCAGAGAATGCCAAAAGATATTTGTATTGTGTTTGGTTTTTTTTTATTGACCAAACCATTCAACCATGTGTCTCACACTACATTATGGAAATCATTGGGAAGAATGGAAACTTTGGGCCATTCTATCATATTCATGCAAAACTTACACATAAAGAAGTGGTTATTGAAACAAGCGGATATAACATGGCTTAAAATCAGGAAGAGTGTTTGTCAAGGTCAGATTCTTTTTTTTCCTCCATTAGTCCAAATGCAAAATCTGTCTTCTCATTTCTGCACTCATGTTTTCCTTTCTCTTTCAGAGACTCATTTAAATCTATTTCTTCCCAAGGTTGGATTCTTTCACTACACCTATTCAGTCTGTATGTTGAGCAGTAACCTGAGAAGCTAGAGTAGATGAAGAATGATTTAGCATCACGATTGAAGGAAGATACATCAAGAACCTGCATTATGCAGGTCACACAACTTTGCTTGCTGAAACTGAAGAGGACTTGAAGCACTTGCTAAAGAAAATGAAAGTCTGTAGCCTTTAAGATAGATGACACTTAAGTATAACGAAAACCGAAATCTTCACAAATGGACCAGTAGGCATTATCATGATAAAGGGAGAAGGGTTGAAGTTGTCAGGGATTTCTTTCACCTGGATCCACATTCAACACCCAAGAAGCAGCAGTCAAGGAATCAAATGACATATTGCATTGGGAAAATTTGTTGCCACAGGATTTCCTTAAAGTGTTAAAGATCACGGATGTCAGCTTAAAGACTAAGGTGCACCTGATTAAGTCATGGTATTTTCAATGGCTTCGTGTGCATGTTAAAGGAAAGTTAAGAGAAACAGATTTCTTTGAGTTGTGATATTGACAAAGAATATTGACTATACTCTTTGTTTTTGTTGTTGCTGTATGCTGTCGAGTCAGAATTGACTCATAACTGACCCTCCATCATGTTTCCTGAGGCTGTCAATCACTTGGGAGGAGATTGCCCACCTTTCTCCCTTGAAGTGGCTAATGGATTTGAACCCCTTGCCTTTGGGTTGGCAGTGCAGCTCCTTACCACCGTACAGGAGCAAAAGAAGGAGCAAATCTGTTTTGGAAGAAGTACAGCTCGAGTGCTCCTTAGAGGTGACAAGGGTAGAACTCTCATAAACTTGGGCATGTTGTCAGGCGAGGCCGTCCCTGGGAAGGGATGTCACGCTTGGAAAAATGGAGGGTCAACAAAAGAGATAGAGACCCTCAGTGGGCTAGATTGACACAACGACTGGCACAACGGGTTTAAGCAAGGAAGAGGGTGCAAGGATGGCACAGGATCAGGCAGGGTTTTGATAAGTTGTATCTGTAAGAGAGCTGTGGGTCAGAACCAGCACAACAGCGCCTCACAGCACAAGCCTCTAGAACTAAGAGAGAATGAGAACTCTATTGTTTCAAGACACCAAGTTCATGGTAATTTGTTGTGGCGGCACAAGGGAATACAGCCACGAATCCTCTAAACTACAAACAAGCATTCTCCTACCTCCAACGTGTTTGCTCAATGAGCATGACTTAAATGAATCAACACGTTCACAGCTTGCCTCAGCGATACTAACAGCAAGGATTTGAAACCCATCTCTGAGCTTTTGACCTGGACCTGAGTTGTGAGCTCTGTGGAGACAGGAACAGAGTTTCTCTTGCCTGGCACTATATGAGCTGCGGTACACAGACCACGTGCTCCAGAGACATTTACCAAAGGCATGACTTTGGACTAAACTAAAAGTCGCTTAAGACTCAGCGTGATACTCAGCTCTTTACTGGACAAAGTTAGGAAAGTTGCTTATATTCTCTAGACCTCAGTTTTCTCATCTTTAAAATGAATATATTTAAACCTGCTCCAGTTATTTCTGGGAATGGCTGTGAAAAATCATATTTGTGGTTCCATAGCAAAGTTTAGAACTGTTAAGAGTCTTAGGGTTGTGTTTATACTACTATTAATAGAACAGAATAACCTAGATTTTTTTTTAAGGAAAATGCTTAAAGCTATTGAAATACTGTCTTCTGGTACAGAAGTTAGGGAGAAGGGCTCTGAGATCAGGAGTTTAGCACAAGAAGAGTTATGATGTGACCCCAACGTTTTCTCTCTGAAACATGGGCTCTACCACGGAATTCATGCACAGGCCCCGGATCCTACGAGGAACAGAAATTTGCCTTCATAAAGGCAGGCATCTCAGTTCTAGAAAAAAGGAGGGGAGCTATTCTTCTGTATTCAAAGAGACCTCTGGTCTGGTGTTGTAATCGGTAGATAATTATGCAGTTAACCCAAGAGCTATATTTCTCTTGAGGTTTGAATCCACCATCCAGGAAAGAAAGACAGGCAATCTCCTCCCATGTGATTGACAGCCTTAGAAACCCACTAGAGGGTCAATTATATGTGGATTCTGATTCTACTGTGATAAGATGATGATGATAATGAACTCTTCTTTCTTTCTCTGCTAGTTTATTTACAAAACTCGAATACAAATTCGAGCACATTGTTTCCATTTCCCTCAGCTCCCCCACCCATCAAATTGTACAACCCAATGATAAATCCCACTCTCCACCTGCACATCCACATCCCTCTGCTTCCAGCCTCTCCCACCCCTCCTGGATCCTCATATTCATTCTACAATAATGGTTGCATACAATATTTATCCTTGTGGGACTGAGTTAGTTCACTCAGCGATGCTCAGAGGTGTAATCTGCGTGGTATTGATTGAGCTGCTAACCAAAAGGTGAATATATTGAATCCACCAGCTGTTCCAAGGAAGAAGTCTTCTCTTGCGAGGAGTTACAGCTTGGAAAATGCATGGAGGATGCCAATGAGTCAAAACTGACTCCAAGTCAATGGTATCCATAGTATCCTACAACCACGTTGGATGGGTCTGTCTTGACTCTAAGCAAAGAAGGAACATATACATATATCCCTTCCTTCTGATTTTCAGAACATTTATGGAGAGATGATTACGAGTTAGGTATCAGCAATACTTTTACACTCCTTTACTCTTTCAAGCATTAACACCGTCTTACAGGTGAGCAGAATCCGATACAGACAATTTGTAAGTGGTCCAGCTAGGGTTTCAGCAGCACGCTGTCCACCTCCAGAGGCTGAGCTCTTAATCTCTCTGCTTCCACACTCCTCCCCACCCCCATCCATCCGGAGAGGCTTGGAAATCAGTGAAAAAGACATGCTCCCTGTCTTCCAGAGAATCCCACAGTAGAGAGAGAAGACCCATGAATGGTTTACCACATAATGTATTGTTTCTTACAGTAGACATGTGGGCGTTGTGTGAGGACCAGTTCAAGGAAGGAGACATAATCATTTTCTGGAATGTAAAGATTAACCAAGAAGGTGACATTTGAGCTGAGGTTTGGAGTGTGGACAGGCGTTTGCCGTTTTACATAAAAGGAAAAAATAACATGAAAGGCAAGACGTGTGAGGGTGCTGGGAACCACTGTTTACTGTCGGTTAATCACAGCTGTTGGGTATGGTCACTGGGGAGGTGGCTGGGGAGCATATGACATACAGCCAGGGCTGCTTTACTAAGGACACTGGATTTCCTCTTCACAGCAGAACTTGCCAACTCTGACTTCAAGGACCTCCCTTTTTGCCCTTTGACAAACATGTCCTGTTGGCCCATTAAAGTTTAAGATTCTTTTAATTGACTGCCGAAAGCAAGAATGTTTTACATAGCTATCTGGATTTCAGCTCTCATTGAAGACACTAAAAATGAGGCCACACTGGGTCTACGTTTCTTCAAAGCAACTGAAGACTGGAGCAAGAGCAATCGTCCCAGTAGACCCTTCCTTCCCCTCACTCACCACAATGCTGACCGTATGTCCCATTCCCTCCCTACTTATCACCTGAAGGTATTTGAGTTTCTCTTATACCTGACAACCAGGAACCATGGTGGAGTATTAAGTACATGAGGAAGCTTTAGTGACATATCTGATGGTGTGGTCTATAGAGAGATGCAGTCAGCCCAAAGGCTTCTCGTCTATGGAAATTTAACTCCATCAACAGCTCCACAGGAGAAAGACAGGCTATCTCTTCTTGTGTAATTTACAGTGTTGGAAACTTACTGGTGGGTCCGCTGTGAATCACTTCTGGTTTGGTGACAATGAGATTGAAGTTTTGTTTGGTGTTTTGTGGTCGTGTGTTTTGTTTTTAGTTGAGTGACAGCTTCAGGTTTGAACAGGTGGAAACTATTGTGGTTGGAGTGTGAGGAACAGACTAGAAGGACTGAAACAAAAAGCAAAGGAACCCATTAGGAGACTGGAGAATTGATCAGCTGGGAGATGGGAGGCCTTTCCTCAGATCCTAGAGGTGGGATAGATATCTCCCTGGGCTTGGCCCAATCCCCGGTCTCTATCTCTTCAGCAGAACCTTCCCCAAAGCTCAACATCACTGCGGCTTCCTTCCTGCTTTCAACTTTTCTGCATTAGACTCGCCACCTGACCTTCTGGATGTTTCACATATTTGTGTTCCCTGTTTGTCTCCTCCAATTCGAATCTAAGCTCTGCATGGCAGGTATTATTCCCAACACACTTTAAAAAGTGTCTGGAACAAAGGAGACCGCTATCAAGTGGTTTATAAATAAAGAGATGACCATTTACAAGAAAAACTCTGCTTTTAATAATTTATCAACTGATAGGCGTAATCATCCCCGAGAAGATAGGCTATGTTTTCTAGGCAGCATAATCACCCTCCCCTCAATGGTCAGATCCCAGTTTGAGAAGTCTGTACCCACATTGGCCATGAAGGGGGTACAGAAATTAAGCTCTGCCAGGGCCTGGCCAGGACTCACACTGTCACCCCTCAGAATGCTTCAGTCACCTCCTCTCCACCACCCTGGGCCCCAGTCCCCTGGACCCTCATCTCCTTTGAAAGGAAGACTCTGATTAATTGTCCTTGATCTCCATTGTAATTTTTTCACTCAGTTTCTAAACAAGTGCCAGGGCTGTCAGAGCCTTCCTTTGATGCTTAATTGCTTAATTATCAGTTTTCTCCACTAACTTTAAGAGAGGGAATTGGACCACTCGAAAGAAGGGAGGTGGGTTGGATGCTGCCCATGCGTGGAGCCCTCCTCTGTGTCAGCAGCAGTTACTGCTGACGCATGAGAAGGCTTCCTAACAAGCCGAGTTGACCGGCCTGTCCCCTCTGGTCACACTCACCCACACATGGTGTTCTTTCTTCGTCAGCCTGAGCCCTCAAGAGATGAGTGGATGAATACCTGAGCCCTGAGGCCACCACCAACTTTTTCTCTCCCCAATAACAATCTGAAGATTGAAAAATTCTAATGATTTTTGTTATTCTATTCAAACTCATCCATTTGTTCATATCTTTTCATTCACCCATTTGTTCATTGGTGTTACATATATCAAAGCCAAGTTAGATACCCAGGACCAGAACTGAAAAGACACAGACGAGAAAACAACTATACTTGAAGTGATGTGGTGAGGAGAGTTGGGGGTATGGGTGTGGGGAACGTGGGGAGTAAGGTCACATCAGGGCTGAGGAGACGGGAATGGTGCTCTGGATTTGAGTTCTATTCTTCTTCTCTCTCTTTCTGTTTCTCCTTTTTTCTTCCGTCTCGCATTCACATGTAATGTGCCTTCCTCAAATATACTCATAAATATTCATAACCTCACAAATACACAAGTGATCTCAGCTCTTCCCAGGTTTGGTTCTCCTAAAAGCAGAACTTGGGTCAGGGTTTTGAATAGAAGTCATTTATTGAGGAGACTCTGAGGAGCGTGAGTCCTGTCAGAGAGAAAAGGCAGTAAAGCGTGTGCTAGTGAGTGGGCTTTGGGGGCAATAGGTGTGTCAGAAACAAAATAAAAAGAAATGCAGAGAAGGAAGAAGACAAGACGCATTAGGTAGAGACAGTGGGATGTGGAGGGGACGGAGGAAAGGGGACCCCTGAGAAATAAAAACGTATGGGCTAGAGGCCTTGGTGTTAACTTTCTCTTGGAGAAAAAGCTGCAGTATTTTATCACATGCTGGGTGAAAAAAAATAAATAATAATAATTGCAATAGGATGAATCACAGTCTAAAATTTTGAAAGCACAAAATCTATCACTAGCATTGTTTTTATCTTTAAATGATGATATCATACTGATTGCTTTCTGATCTTGTCTAGAGGCTGGAAATATTGGGGCTCCTTATTTCCTTGTGCTTGCAAAGGTTCCTAGGGTGTTGTACAAAACAAACATGGGGGGGGCGGTGTTTCCCTCCCTTAGAGCATTGAACCACAGTGGCCATGGACGTCTTTGTTGAGTTCAAGCCTCAGTGTTGAACACTACCACCAGGGAGTGCCATTCACAGTCCACTCTGTGGGAATAAGGTCTCTGCCATGTACAGCAAGCATGATGCCCTTGGTGGAGTCTAGCCCCTCTGGATGCACCACACGGGCACCTCAACCCATCATCAGAACCACTGTAATCTCCCCAGAAAGACTGGGGAGTAGTAACCGGGACACAAATGTCCAAGGGTTGAGGTCCCATGCTGATACGATCCCACAGTCTCTTTCTGCCCAGACCCTACATTGGGGACCATTTCCTCTATTTCCTCTTCAGCAGGAATGTCTGTCATGAGAGTCTCAGTGATCTCATAGGAGCCAACTAACAATTGGCTTTCAGAAGCTTCTATTTCCCCTTCAAAATAAAATTAGTGGTTAGGTATTGTGCTACCAAATCAAAGGTATATGGTTCAAATCCCACTGGCTGCTCTGAGGGAGAAAGATGGGCAGTCTCCTCCTATGAGATGTTCTGCCTGTGAAAACTCTGTGGAGGGTCAGTTATGGGTTGATTCCTGCTCAATGGGATTCAACAATGAACATAATGAAGGTTTAGCTTCCATCTTGGACCTGGGAAGTCCAGCAGACTCTAATAATATTCAAAAAAACAAATGAAGGTTTCTATTGGCTACTTTGCTAAAAGGCTAAAAACAATGTCTTAGAGAAAGTGAGACGAGGTCCTACTGAGAATGTATTGACTGTCCACAACCGTGCATCTGAAGACGGTTGTTCCAGTAAAGACTCCAGTGTACCATACGTGCCAGTACTGGAGCTGGAACTGGCTGTGTGACGTCCTTAGACCAACAGGACACCTGCAAACATGGTACAAGCAGAAGTTTGCTGAGTGCTTGTGCACTGAAGTGAGTTCTCTTAGACGGCTACTCTAAACACACTGTGTAAGGAAGCTGGCTTAGCCTCCTCAAGGAGAAAGGCCACATGAGGAGAACCACATGCCTCAGCCAACACTATCAATCAACAGCCAGACTTGTAACTGTGCCATGTTGGACATGCAGCCAAGCTAACTCTCCAGTTGAATTGAGTCACATAAGTGAGTCCAGAAAAAAGAAAAATGGAGAGAGAAAAAAAAAGGAGAGGAACAATCCACCCATCTCACTGAATTTTTGGGTATTGTTAGTTGCAATCAAGTTGGCCCTTGACTCCTAATAACCTTGTGCACAGTTAGAATGAAATGCTGTTCAGGTCTGTGCCATTGCCATGATTGACTGTGGATCACTGTGTTTCAGAGAGGTCTTCACTGGTTGATTTCCAGAACTAGATCACAAGGCCTTAGTCTGGAAGCTCCACTGAAATCTGTTCAGTGTCATAGCAACATGGAAGTCTCCACTAATAGACAGGTGGTGGTGGCTATTTATGAGGCTCATGGACCAGGAATTCTACAAATGAACAATCAAGCACCACCCAAATTAACAACAGGTAACAGCATTGTCCCTAACCACAAGGGTGGAATCTGATGGCTGCAGACTTTTTTCTTCCCCAATCTGGTGGTTTAAACTCCACCGACTTGAACAGCTGCTGGCCAATGCCAGAGGCCAGCACCCTCAGGGCTCCTGACGGGGACATCTCTTGGGAACTCTTGTTAAGACAGAAACTGCAACTGAGCTGACTTGCGCTGTCAGAGCCCAGCTAAGTTCTCCCATTGAGTTCCCCAGAGCGGGCCTTTCAGAATCTGTGGCATATATTTCTTCTTGGATCTGTGACTCAGAAGCAGGATGAAATGAAGTGGGAAGAAACAGGATGGAAAATCCTTTCTGAGACACAGAGAACTAGCAAGAAAACAAGGGAACATCATAATGCAGGGGTCTCAAGTGCAAACAGCCATTAAGGTGAGAAAGAGAAAAAATAGGAGTAATACAAGCTGCTGTATACTTAGTACCATCTTAAATTGTATTTTTTCAATTAAAAACATATTTTGTAGCATAAACATTTACACTTATTTTTTGCCTCTAGAAAGAAAGAAATATTTTCTCATTCTTACCGACACCCTTTCCCTTCTTTGGTTTTATATTTTATCCTTTTTAAAATACATTATACATTCAAGAAATATTTCTTTTTTTAAGTAAAGCAACAGGGCAACTGAAGGATAAATGACAACTGACAGTCTACATCAGTGCTGCGAAATGATAAATAGGAAGCAGTAGAGACTGAGATAAATCTGCAGAAAGTGGGTTCTGTCTAAAGACCAGAGCCACTCCTCAGCCCCCGACTCTTGAACCCACGTGGGCACGAAGAGCCAGCCTCGACATACTGTATCTGCTGATTCTTAAAGAAAATACAGAAATTCAATTCTACCATAAAATATGTCTATCTTTAAATGCAGACAGCTAATGAAAAATAATGCACCACATTGTAGAGGCCGCACAAACTCCTGTTCCTCATACCCACTAGTTAAGACTCTTGCTTAACACAAGTAAAGAGAAGAAAGTATGAACCAGAAAGTCCAGTGTGGGATCTGGAAGTGGGTTTGGCCTCTGCAGTAGGAACTATTCTTGCAGAAGCCCTGCTTCTGTGGTCCTTTCTCCAGACTCCTGAGAGCTGTGAAACTGACCACCACCGTGGAATAGATCCTCCATTGCATTCTCTCTCCTAACTGGACTCTTAGGTCGGTGGTTCCCAAACTTGATTGTCCATCACAATTAACTAGAGAGTTTATCATGGCACATAACACTGTTTCACTCTTACAGTTTTCTAATTCAACATGTCTCTGGAGCTCTGGTGGCCTAGCGGCAAGAAGCTGTGCTGCAATCCCAAAGGCACACGGTTCAAGTCCACCAGCTAGCTGTTCTGTAAAAGAAAGATGGGAAGTCTCCTCCAGAAGGATTAGCTTTGGGTTGGTTCTGACTTGATGATACACAACAGCAATAACAACATGGTGAGGCTTGCTAAAAACCATTTCAGACCCAAGCCAAGGTCTTTCCAATGATTTCCTATGCATCGGATAATTGGACAATGAAAGAAAATTGGACAGTGAATAAAAATGACGGAAGAAGAATCAGTGTCATTGAGATCAGTGCCTTTGAATTGTGATGTTGGAGAAGAGCACTGAATATCCCATGGATGGTCAAACAAGTCTGCCTTGGAAGTAGTGTGAGCATGGTGTTCCGTAGAGGCGAGGAGGGTGAGACTTCATCTCACATATGTCGGACATGTTGACAGGAGCACCAGTCCTTAGGAGAAGACATCACAGTGAGATAAGGGGAGGGTCCGATAAAGAAAGGAAGACCCCGAAGGACATGGATTGACAGTAGCAATGGTTTCCAGTATATCAGAGATTGTGAATGTAATGCAGGATAGGGCAGGGTTCAGATCTTTTGGACAAAGGGTCATGGTAAGTCATGGTCAACTTGATGGCACCTAACAACAACAACAGAAAGGTTGGATCTAAGGAGTCCTGGTGGTGTAATGGGTTATGTGCTGAATGGTTGGTACTTTGAATCTGTAGACTTTTGTGCTTGAAAGACAAAGCAGGCAACTCCTGTTAAGCTCCAAAAACCAGATGGATGATCACATGTATCAGAATAGATCAAGGCAATGGGTTTGGAGTTTGGAGAGTCTGAGACTTTGCAGGCTTCCAGGTGATGCTGATGAGTTAGGGACAGCTTTTAGGAACAGTGCTTTCCAACATTAAACAGAGGGTGAATGTGAGAGAGATGCTTGGGTTGAGGAGAGCATTTAAACTCACCAGAGACTTTCTGTTATGGTTTGGAGAAGGGCGCACTGATAGCTCTAGCCATGAGAAAACTGGTGGCCCTAGCCACAGAGAGATGGGAAGAGGAGATCTGTGGAGGGAGCCATGCCTGTCTGACGGAGCCAGATCAAGATGAAATGCTAAATCTCTGAGCTACTTGGGTGAAAATTCTTAGGATAAAGAAACTGAGCATTTTATGCGCTGTGCACTCTCCTTGTTTATTTCCCCACCCGGCTCACACATTTTGCATGATGTTCTTTGTGGAAATGTCAGCCTGTCTCAGCTCTGCTCAAGGGAGGCAAGGCACAGAATGTGCTAGTCCAGAAACGGGCAGGGTGTTCAAGGAGGACTGGTCCCCAGGGCCCCGGACGGGTGGGACAGTGGGCAGTGTAGGAGCGCAGAGTCGCAGGAGGGGGCTCTCCTTGCTTCAAGACATTTATGGAGGGCTTGCTGTGTAAAGCGCAGGGTGCGTGGGGAGGAGTGGAAGATCTGAAGGAAAAGAGGACGAGACCAGATCATCAAAGGAGTTGGAGCTCCTGGGATTTCAACAAGTTGCTCGGTCCCCTTTCACCGTCTGTCAATGGAAGTCATTCCAAACGAAGAGAGTCAAAGTCTGGGCACATCTGGAAACAGAAGTATAAGATTCTTCATTTCTTTTTCTAACAGAGGAAATCCGTAGAGATACTGCCAGATGAGGTGGGCATAACACATTCAGCGGATTTCCTTTCCCTGCAAACACATCATTAAGGCGTCCAAATTAACTGGTGTAATCATGAAGTAAATCGAGCTAGTTCATAAGGGAGACATCGAGGCATCTTTCATCTTAATATCCTGACAAGATTCTCCCAATTTGAAGGTATGATTAGGAGAAATGTAGATGGGAAGAGAAAAAAGGAAAGAGGAAAAAAAAAATATATGAAAGACCTGCCTAGTTCCAGCCTGAGTAGAATTGTTAATAAAACACTCATTCCCCCGTGTGATCCCTGCCTTTCTGGCCCTTCTCAGTCGATCTCATTATTTTATTTCACTACTTGATAGGTTGAAAAATTGCCTGCAAACTGGTTAATTAGGACTAACAGTGCTTAGTAACTGGGGAGACAATTACAGTTGGAGAAATTAGTGCTGACATTGTCGGCGCTCGTGATTCATCCATTACGGTGCATCTAGACACAGTGCTCGCCCCGCAGTGATGTCAATTCAGGCCTCTGTCGAGGTGGCCAGAATGATAAGCGTCTCTGTGCCTGAGCTTGAGCTGCCCTGGTTGCTCTTGTGCTGACGCTGAACAGATTCCAGACCATCTTCCCGATGCAGCTTGACTAGGAAAGAAAACCTACATGTGAGATTCTGAGTGAGACACTGAAAACCCAATGGATCTCACCTGGGGCCAATTTGCCACCTATGGTGAGGCTGGTGCAGGACTGAGTCAGTGTTTTATTCTGCTCTTGCAATTGCCACAAGGTGAGAGTCAAAGGGAGCTCTGGTGGTCTAGTGGCAAGAAGCTGCACTGCAATCATAGAGGTACGCAGTTCAAATCCACCAGATGCTCTATTGGAGAAGGAGGGGCAATCTCCTATAGCAGTCTGATCTGACTTGATGGTACACACAAACACACACACACACACACACACAAAATAATAAAGTAATTAAAAAAAAAAGGCAACAAAACACAAGTTAAGAGTCAAAGGGAGCTCTGGTGGTCTAGTGGCAAGAAGCTGCACTGCAATCTTAGAGGTATGCGGTTCAAATCCACCAGATGCTCTGCTGGAGAAGGAGGGGCAATGTCCGCCTGTACCAGTCAGATCTGATTTGACAGTACACACAGAACAAGTAATAAAGTAAAATAATTTTTTTTAAAAAAAAACCCTCACAAGTTGAGCATCAATTTGATAACTACCAACGTCATTCTGGGTTCTCGTTGGCCTCCAGGCTTCAGAGCCATTACTTAGTCCTTGCCAGGCCTTGAGTGAGCCCCCATCCAAGGACAGGCGTCTCCTCACAGAGCCAGGAGAAGAAACCTCTGTTTCTCTCTGCTGAGGGAGTTTCGCATGCCTGAAGAAATGAATCCTGCAGCCCTCTCTGCCTGACGCTGGTAGACCTCAACTGCAGGAAATGCCTGGCTGTTTTCCTCGGAGTGCTGAGGAGGCACAAAGCTTTATCGGTTTACTCAGGAGAGTGTTTACTCATTTTGGAGCTGCCTTTGATGCCTGCCTTGTGGGAATAGGGAGCGCTGGCTCGTTATTGTAGATATTCAGCAAACGTTAGCAACTCTTGGTCTCTAGGCTAGGCAATAAAAGGCAGCTAAAGGTGTGAGCGTCCATGTCCTATTTGAGCAGAAAGTGAGTGTCCTCGCTTGACTATTAATGGGAAGTTTTGAGGCTCAAATCTGTCCAGAAATCCAGAAGGAAAAGATCAGTTCTGCTCTGACACAGTGTCACCGTGAGTTGAAGATGACAGAGAGTAACTGGTTTTTCGTTACTAGAATGACCTTAGGTAAGTTGCATGAGATCTCTCTTCAGACCTTGTCTCTTCATCTTGAAAAGGGAGGTTGTACTCTTTTCTCTCTCTGCCTCCAAGCAGTGACTCTCCAGGAGTACTACCTACTATAGACACGACTAGACAGTGCGACCTGCTGTTCTCCTGGTCGTCAGAGGTTGACTTTCAAGGAAGCACCTGTAGGATCCTCACAGGAGGCATTTACTTCCAGACCTCACCCTGATTCTGTGCCCCTTCCCCTCCACAATTCTACAGGCTAAAAGCACCGACCCCCTGTCTTAGCTGTCTAGTGCTGCTATCACAGAGCTACCACCAGCAGATGGCTTCAACAGACAGAAATTTATTCTCTGCTAGTTTAGAGGTTAGAAGTCCAAATTCAGCTTTGGTGGCCTAGTGGCAAGAAGCTGCACTGCAATCCCGGATGTGAGCGGTTCAAATCCACCATATGCTCTGCTAGAGAAGGAGGGACAATCTCCTCCTGTACCAGTCAGATCTGCTTTGACAGCACACACACACATACACACTAAAAAAAAAAAGTAAAAATGATGAGAAGTCCAAATTCAGGCCGTCGGCTCTCGAGGGTGCCCTGCTCTCTCATTCCGTCAGTTGTGGAACAGAGTCCTCGTTTCCTTTAGACTCCGTAGCTTGATGCTCCCAGGAGATGTCTGTGTGGCTAGGAGAAATCCCAGCTCAGGGGGCCAGGCTAAAAGGGATGCATTCTGCTCCTGACATTTATCTCTTGGCATGATATTGAACTTCCCTCCACCCCCTTTGGTTTGTTTTCTTCCTGTTTTATCTCCAGGGTGCCAACAGGTTTTATAGGCCAAGCTTTAGGGAAGCTCCCCTTACATCTGATTAGGGCTGTGATGGGATTAAGATCCCACCTTTAATCCTTTACAGTTATTTGGTTTATCAGATCACGAGGTCATTACACAACATCCTCAGTGCATCGTGACATACATGTATTTTGGAGAGGGACCAAATGCAGTGCATTACTCCACCCTAATCTTCGGTGTAAGACGTGCAGCCTTCTCTGCCTGGGACTTCCTCCCACACCACGTAATAGAAATTGAACTGTGTCTCCTCTCAGGATAGGTGTTAGAATCCTAGATACTATATCTGCAAGAAAAAGAATGCACAGCTATGACTTGGAGAGAATGCAGGCAGTGTGGTCCTTAGAGGCAGGGATAGTGAAGCTGGTCTCACAGACTTTGAGCATGTTGTTTGGAGGGCCCTCAACCAGGAGAGTTGATACAATGACTGTGACAAGGGGCTTGAATGTGCCACAGATAATGAGGATGACACGGGATAGGACCGGGTTCATATCTGTTGTTTTTAGGGTCGCTGTGAGTCAGACTCCAGGGCACATAACACCAACATATCTGTGAATGTAATTCTGTTGGGAAGTAAAATTTTCTTTATTATATTAATGAAGTTATATTTGTTGAGGATGTTTCCTAAACCCAGTCACCACTGAGTCATAAGTAGCAACAAAGACCCAGAGACCAGCATCACAAGCAAGGGTTAAGGAGCAGATAATATGAGAAAATCAACATGGGACCCAGGAACACTTCACTTCAGAAGCTAAAAGGGGCAAGATTCTTCCCCTGGAGTCATGGAAACTTCCCCCTGGGGCCAGAGAGAGAGAGAGCACCTTCCTCATAGTTGTTGTTGTTCTGTGCCATGGAGTTGCCTGTGACCATAAGTGACCCTATAAAGCCTGCCCTGTCCTGACCAGTCTCACTGACTCCGACACACCTACCCCCACCACCCTGATTCCCCTAGTCACTGAGTCAATCCATCTCATCCAGGGTCTTCCTTTCCTGTGCCATCCCTCCACCCTTCCAAACATGAGGCACTTCTCTAAGGATGGGTCCCTCCTGGCCATGTGCCCAAAGTATGTGGGGTAGAAATGAAAAATCCTTGCCTCCAAGGAGAAACTTGGTTTTACCCTCTCCAAGACAGATCTGTTTGTTCTCTTGGTGGTCGATGTTATGTTCAAAACTCTTCTCCAGCACCACAACTCAAAGATAGTGATGATTCTTCTGGCATCCTTAGTCATTGTCCAAGTCTCTAATACATAGCAAGTAGAGACTATAACCTAGGTCAGGTGCACCTTAGTCTCTAGACTGGCACTGATGCTGCTCAGTACTCTGGAGAGGTCCCTGACTGTAGGTTTTCCCATTGCAACTTGTCCTTTGATTTTCTGACTGCTGGTGTCAAGAATGTTGATTGTGGAGCTGAGCAAGCTGAAACTGGTAACAACCTCAATCTCTTTTCCCTTTACCTGGTGCTGCCAATTGGCCCAGAGGTGAGAATCTTTGTCTTCTAGATGTGGAGCTTCAATCCATATTGAAGACTACAGTCCATGACTTTCTGCAGCAAACACTTCAGGTCCTCCTCAGTTTCAGCAAGCAAGGTTATGTTACCTGCTTATCACAGTTTGTTGATGAGTCTTCCTCCAATCCTGATGTTACATTCCTCCTCAAAAAGCCCAGCCTCCCAAATGATCTGTTCTACATATCAATTGAAAAGGTATGGAGACAGGACACATCTCTGATGCACTTCTTCCCTGATTTTGAACCACGCGGTGTTTCTTTATTCTGAGGACTGCCTCCCTGTCTGAGTACAGGTTCTACATGAGCACAATGAGGTGTTCTGAGATTCCCATTCTTCTTCTCAAGGTTAGCCATAATTTGTTGTGATTCACAGTCCTCCAGCTTCTCAATGATCAGCGGTGAATCCGTTCTGACTGGGCAGCACTAAGAAAGAGAGAGAAAGAGCATCCTTTAAATCAAGAAAAGGGTATGTCAGGGCTGTATGATTTTACCTTATTTTGTATCCTTTCAGCATTCAGTCTACATGCTGAACAAATAATTTGAACAATTGCGCAAGATGGGAAGAATCCTAAGGACATCAGGATTGGAATAAGATTCTTTAATAACCTCCAGTGCAGATGACACAACCTTGCTTGCACAAAATAAAGAGTTGACACATTTACTGAAAAAAGCTAAAAGATGTACAAATTTCACCTAAACATAAAACAGTTCTCATAACTAGACCACTAAACACTGTTGATAAGCTGAGAAAACATTGCATTTTCAAGGATTTACTTGGCTCCATAATCAATGCCCATGAAAGTGAACAGTCAAGGAACCAAAGCATGTGTTTCAGTGGATAATTCTGCTGAGGAGGACATCTTTAAAGCACTTAAGAGCAAGAAAGTCACTCTCTGAGGGCTAAGGCTCATCTGAACCAAGTGATGGCATTTTTAATCACCCTGTGGCTTTGTTTCTTGGAGACAAGGATTCTGGGGCTTCGTCTGACATACTTTGGACATGTTGTAAGGAGAGACAGGTCTTTAGAGAGGGACATCATGCTGGGTAGAGTGGAGG
>NW_006399936.1:4118461-4122667 GCF_000299155.1 Elephantulus edwardii | reverse complement strand
AGAGAGGGTTAAACCAGGCTGCTCCTTGGAGGCAAGGATTCTGGGGCTTCGTCTGACATACTTTGGACATGTTTTAAGGAGAGACAGGTCTTTAGAGAGGGACATCATGCTGGGTAGAGTGGAGGGACAGCGCAGGAGGGGAAGACCCTCTATGAGGTGAATTGATTCAGTGACTGGGGTAATCAGGATGGGTGTGTCAGAGGCAATGCGACTGGCACAGGATAGAGCACGTTTTAGGGCTGTTGTGCATAGGGTCGCTATGAGTCGCAAACGACTCGACGGCACATAACAACAACAAACAATGGCTATGTGAAGGTTGCACAATGAATGAGAAAGGCTAAAGAAAAATAGATGTGTTCGATGGAGATGGTGATATAGAATATTGACTATATATATCATGTGCTGCTTGAAGAACAACTAAAGCTGGTTTGGAAGACAAATAGCCAGAGCTCTTTAGAAGTGAGGCTGGTAAGACCATGACTCACATACCTTGGGCGTGTTATGAGTTGGGGCCAGTCCCAATGGAAAGACTTCATTCTTGGAAAAGTAGAGAAAGACGCTCTAAGAGATGAATAGACACACTGGACTAAGCACAGCTGAGATTGTACAGACGGTGCAGGATTGGACTGGATGACTATGACTTGAAACTAATCTGGCAATGGTAATAGATTATACAACACTTCCAGTGGCCTACTGGATAAGGAACTGCACTGCCAACCCAAAGGCACATGGTTCAAATCCAGCAGCTGCTCCATGGAAGAAAGATGGGCAATCTCCTACTTTGTGATTTACTGCCTCTGAAAACCTACTGGAGAGTCAGTTACGGGTCAGTTCTGACCTGTTTTTCTTTACAGCTACTTCTTCCTCTCCAGGGCACAAGCTCAACATTGGACCTTTCCCCAGAAGGAACTTGTGCTTTGTGCTAATGGGCCTTTTTATATTTTTGTCTCTGTGTGTCTGTTGGGCTTCTGCTGATTCCTTGGTTTGGCGGTTATGATGTAATCATTCCTTTAACAAGACGTGGCATAATATAATCACTCCCTTCAAGAGATCAGATATTACATGGTCACTTCTAGAATGAGATCTGCTATGGGCAGTTTAAAGGGGAGTTTAGGCATGGGTGTGGCTTACATCAGATATATGTGGCTGTTTAGTGAAGCTCTTTTTTTGTTTCATCACCATCTGCCTTCCAGCTCCGAGCCAGCAGCCTGCCATGCTGTCTCCTGGTCTTGGATTTGTCAGCCTCAGAAGTCAGGAGCCTCCGGTCTGATCTTCCCATCTGAGATTGTCAGATCCTGTAGATAAACAAGTCAAAAGAAGCCTCTAGCCTGACGTCTGACCCATAGATTTGGGACTTGCCAGCCTCAGTGGTTCTGGAAAAACTAAACTGCCTGGATGAATTTTCTAAATTAGTTCTCAGTTCTGCCTAGTTTTGAAAAGTGTCGATGATTCTGCCTTCATGAGTGAAGAAAGCTTTGCTAATTCATGATAGGAGGTGATGCATCAACAATAGATCAAGGATTGGTCACCAAGCAAGGTTCTGGGTGATCACGTATTGGCTACTTTTGTACAGTTTGTCAGAATGAGAAGTATAGGGAAGGCGGGGAAAGGAAGAGATGAGCTCAGGGTTTTAAAGTCACAGAACTGTGTGAAAGACCTCGAAGCTTCCAGTTGCGCCTTAAAAGAAAACCTTATTTCTTAGAGTAATAAGAAAACCAAGCCCCAAAAGTGAGAGGCAAAACTTAAAAGAGTTACAGTGGGGGCCTCGACTGGAAGGAAATAGTGTTCTGAAACTGTGCAAGGGCAGATAATTGGGAAGGTGAGGATACTGACCCTCTAAATTCTACTAAACTGGTCCTACCAAAACAACTACAGCCCCTATCTTCATCTGAGGATGGATTGTGTGTCTTTGATTTTTTTTTGCCTGGGTTGGAGCCTGAGAGATTGTTTGGAGCATCTTCTTAGGCAGAAGCCTTGCAAGACATGGTGATTAGTCCCAGGAACCATATTCCCAGTCTGTGTTTGCTTCTCAGCTCGACTCTTTGCTCAAGTCAGAGTTGACTCGCCAGTGGATTTCTGGAAGCCATAAATCACTCGGGAGGAGATGGCCCATCTTTAACAGACACCAGTATAGAGGAATAATTACCCACTTCATTTACTTCCTCACAGCATGCAAAGCACTGACCAGGGCTTTTACTTGAAATGTGATTTCATGTACTCTTCGCATCACTTTCGAAGGAAGGACACCGTCCCCACTTTCTGACATCAGAGCAGTGTGCCTTATCCCAAAACAAAAAGCACATGTAGGGCGTGTCCAAGTAAGGATCTACATGTGATGTGACTGGTACTAACAGATGCACAATGCCTCAGTTCCCTTCAGGCGCATTCTGGCTCAGCCTAGGTGTTCTCCTCCACTGGCCTGGAGGCACGAGTGGGCTTCCCAGGCTGATTCACACATTGTTTGTAAAGGTTTGCTGTAATATCTCCTATCCACAAATTCAGAACGAGACAGAGGCTGAGAGATGTAAGAGTAACGTGACCTAGTAGTTATCACAGCACAGTGGGCTTCCAGGCGTCCTGTAGTGTTTGCCACCCCCTGACCTCCACGACCACTCGACTACAAGCCTCCTTCTGATGTGAGGACAAAGATGGTGTTTACCGTCCTTAATGGATGAACTCTCAGCACCTCAAGGACTCTTCTGAGCACTGTTGTTGTATAAGATGTTAACATAAGAGGAAGAAGAAGGAAGGGAATATGGGAATTTTCATTCTCATAGGGAGCCCTGGAGGCCTAGTCCCTGAGAGGGTAAGCTGCAAACCGAGAGGCTGTCTCTCTGGCTGTTCAAAGCTTCCGGTGGCTCCATGACAGAAAGATGGACAGTCTCCTGCACAATTTACAGCCTCAGAAACCCAACGGAGGGCCAGCTGGCTACGAATCGGTTTCATCTCGAGGGAATGAGCGAGAGAGAATTCTCTGTAGTATTATCTTTGTACTGTCCTACCATCAGCTAATTTTTCTGTAAATCTAAATTTGTTTCACAACAAAAATTAACAAAAAACACTGGAAGGCAAAAAGCCTGGGTGGTCCCCACAAACTCAAATAAACACACTTCTGTAATGAGCATCTGACAACCTCTGAGGGTTGAGGTGCCCGGGTAGCTCAAATGGTTAACATGCTCTCTTGCTAAGCCAAAGGCTAATAGTTCAAATCTAGCCCTTTGGAAGAAAGGTCTGGCAATGTGATTAGGAAGGCTTAGCCATTAAAAACCCAATAGAGTGCAATTCTCTTATGACACACATGGGGTCAGTCAGCTGAGGACGACTGGCTAACGTCCGAGGATAGATCGCTCTGATGTCTGGCACAAAACTACCTGGAATCTCTCAGGTACCCTACAGAGTCTGGGCGCCTCGCCAAAGTGACCTCCCCTGGAGGATTTTGTTACAAGGGTGCTTTGTAGGAATCTTTCAAACCGTCAAGATAATCGCCTGACTTAATGTGAAACGTGAGCTCTGCAGCTGGTGTCTGCGCTTCGGAACGGAACGCAGGGCTGGCTGCTGCCTGTGGCTGGTGCCCACTTCAGCGGCTCAAATTAACAGCAGTTTGGAAATCTCCCTAATTAGTTACAGTGCCGCTTGAGGTGCCATTTTATTTTATTTTATTATTATTTTCTTATGAGCCAAATAACATATTGCCACTTTAGTTTCTGGAAGACGAGGAGCTATAAATAAAATCGTAATTTACTTGAAGTCTATCACACAAGATACACGAAGTTCAGAAGTAAGTTTTAATTTGACTAATGAGAAGAAACTTTCCCTGCAAAACAGAGTGTGGGCTGTGGGTATTAATATCACTTTGATACCAAGAGGGTGGCAGGTACACCTTCAATCAGGGTGACGGTACAACCCCAGAAGATAAAAGAAGTTTAAGCTACTCAAAAGAAGAGGATCACCAGCGAGTGATCACAACTCGAGTTCAAATCTCATGTCAGGAAGAACTTAAAAAAAATTTACAACCAGGAGAAGATAAAATAGATGAATGGGACCTTCTAAGAATCAAATCCCTGTGCGCATTCAGAAACTTCTCTAACAGGGTAAAAAGGGACGCCACAGACTGGGAAAAAGTTTTTGGTAATGACATGTCAGACAAGGGACTTATATCTAGAATTTATAAAATACTCGAGCACCACAACAAGATAAAGGAGAATA
>NW_006399936.1:4098140-4117046 GCF_000299155.1 Elephantulus edwardii | reverse complement strand
GTACACAATCTCCCCGCACCCCTCCCACCACCCCAAGTACATTCCACTATGCAACCTTAATTGTGGACTCTTGTGATAACCATAATACCCTATCATACATCACTTTTAAATTATTCAGTCCCTCATCTGTACTCTGACCATTCTAAAAAAGATCACAGTAGAAGATACTGGACGCTGTTTGGGAAATATAGAACAAAACTAGAAAAAGAAAAATGGCCGTACTTCCTGTTCTAATAGAGACTGTTGGGACATCCTTCACCACCACCACCCACAACCATGACTCTCAGTTATCTTTTGGTAACTCCACCCTGTGGTTCAGCTTTCAGCCAAACAATAGACAGGTCTGTGAGGTGAGCAATAACAGAGTGAGGCACTCAAGAAATCAAACAATGAAACAATGTACTGCAATGGGGGGAAACTGTTGCCAAAGACTTCTCTGAATTGCTGAAGAACACCGATATCACTTTAAAGACTAAGGTGCATCTGACCCAAACCATAGTGTTTTCAATTGCTTCATAAGCATGTGAAAGTTGGACAATGAATAAGGAACGCTGAAGAATTTTTGCATGTGAATTGTGATGCTGGTGAAGAATATATTTTTTTTTTAATTTTATTGTTTTGTGTGTGTACTGTCAAATCGGATCTGACTGGTACAGAAGGAGATTGCCCCTCCTCCAGCAGAGCATCTGGTGGATTCGAACCACATACCTCTGAGATTGCAGTGCAGCTTCTTGCCACTAGGCCACCAGAGCTCCCTTGGTGAAGAATATTTAACATGTCACAGACTGTCAAAGAACTAACACATCTGTCTTGGAAAAAAGTTCACCCAGGGTGATCCTTAGAGGTTAAAAAAAATGAGACTTTATCTCATATCTTGAGGATGTTATTAGGAGTCAATCCCTGGAGAAGGTGACCACACTTAGAAAAGTATCAGGTAATAGAAAAGAAAAGTCTTATTTTTTAAATTGTGAGTTTAATGAAAGTTTACAGATAAGTTGAATTTTCATTCATTCATTCATTCATTGTTGCACATTTTCCTCCCTACCCACTCCAGTTCACTTAAAAAAAAATAATTCAACTCATTGCTGTTGAGTCAGAATCGACGTGTAGCTGACACTCCACCAGGATTTTGGAGACTATAAATTGCACAGGAGAAGATTGCCCATCTTTTTCCCCTGTAGAATGCTGGTGAATTCAAACTGCCAGGCGGGCGCCACATTTTAATTATGAGTGCAGTTCCCTACTGATTGTATCATCAGCGCTTCCTAGAGCTTAGGACAAATGATATTGGATAGTGCAGACATGTGAACCATCTCTGCTCTGACACTGTCACAGGTTCCTTCTCACTCTCACTGATGCTGCCAGGGATATGTTGCCATTTTCCTTAATAAAATCATTGCACGATCAGATGGCCTCACACAGAAGACACACACCGAAGTGCCGAGAGCTCGCTGTTGTTCCAGGGCTCCTGGTGACTGGTGGGAGCTGCAGGTCCAGCCCATGGTCCCTGGGCCCCTGCGCATTCCGGGAAGCGATGCTCATTAACGCTGCACCCCACGCAGCACCGCCCCTTCCATGGTCAATTCCTGCCCAGCTGTGACACTGTAAAGAAAGGCCCACTTTTAAATAATCAATACGGAATTAAAATGATTGAAAAGTTCATCTCGGCCCTCCAGTGATCTCGCCAGAGCAGAAGCGTTCTCCGCCTGCTGTCCAGGAAGATAATCAGAGAACTGAGGCCAGCCGGAACGTGGTCACCGTGCACCCAGGCGCCAAGGCGATGTGACATCTAATATGTCCCTGAGGGGACATCTAAGCTGCTCGGTATGGCAACAGTGATGGGCCACCTTAGCTTAGTGTGCATACTTCCCAGCATCTCTAGTATGGAACATGTATATGTATGTTTTTCCTGCTCAAAACAGCTTTGCTAGGTTTACTAGAAGGAGCTCTGGTGAAGCTTAATAATAAAGAGCTGAGCAGTCAAACCAAAGGCATCTAATTCAAATCTACCAGCTGCTCTGTGGAAGAAAGGTGGGCAGTTACCTCCTGTGAAATTGACTGCCTCTGAAAAACCCCTGGAGGGGCAGCTGTGAATTAGACCTGACTTGATGGTACACAGCACAATTCTTCCTGTACTAATATAGGAAGCTCTCGTGGCTTAGTGATAAGAAGCTGCACTACCAAGCCAAAGATAAGTGGTTTGAATCCACTAGCTGCTTCCGAGGGGAAAGATGAGGAATCTCCTCTTCTGTGATTTACTGCTTTTGGAAACCAGCTAGAGGGTCAGCTGTGAGTTGGTTTTACTCAACAATACATAACAACAACAATAACACCTAAGGTCTAATATAGAGACTCTTTTTTTAAAAAAAAATTTATTATTTCTGTGTGAGTGTACCGTCAAATCAGATCTGACTGGTACAGGAGAAGATTGTCCCTCCGTCCTCAGCAGAGCATCTGGTGGATTTGAACCGTACACCTCTGGGATTGTATTGCAGCTCCTTGCCACTAGGCCACCAGAGCTCCCCTAATATGGAGCCTCTTGGTGGTGCAAAGACCCTCAGCTCAAACTCATCCTGAGACACATAGTAAGAAAGACCTGAGACACAGTAAGAAAGATTATTTCCAGTTGGCTACGGCAGGAAAACCCTTTGGAGTACACACAGTTCTGCCCTGAAACACACAGGGCCACTATGAGTTGGAATCAGTCAGAAGGCAACTGGCCTCGGTGGGGTGGGTTTAATTTAGGTGCTTGATGATGCATAGGGGGCCCATTCCTCTCTCGGGCCTACAGACCCTAAACTGACATCCCACTTGACTATACATCGTGAGTAAGTAGGTGTGGTAACCCAAATGAGAGAGAGAGGAGAGGGGAGGGGAGGGGAGGGGAGGGGAGAAAAGGAGGTGGAGGAGGAAGAGGAAGAAGAAGAGGAAGAAAAAGAGAGAAGAGAGAGACAGACAGGTGTGGAGGAGTCTTTGTGGGGACTACAGTGTCCTAGGTATGTCACTTGTTATGCATCAGAGAGTTGGACAATGACTAGGGAGGATAGAAGGAGAATTGATGCCTTTGAGCTGTGGTTCTGGAGAAGAGTATTGAATGTACCATGGACTGCCAAGAAAACAAACAGATTCATCCTGGAGAGGGTTAAACCAGGCTACTCCTTGGAGGCAAGGATTCTGGGGCTTCTTCTGACATACTTTGGATATGTTGTAAGGAGAGACAGGTCCTTGGAGAGGGACATCATGCTTGGTAGGGTAGAGGGACATCGCAGGAGGGGAAGACCCTCTATGAGGTGGATTGATTCAGTGACTGGGGTAATCAGGATGGGTGTGTCAGGCAATGCGATTGGCACAGGATAGAGCAGGGTTTAGGGCTGTTGTACATAGGGTTGCTATGAGCAGCAAACGACTCGACAGCACATAACAACAACAGTGTCCTAAGGCATCATGCAGATGTACCAGGACAAAGTCAATCCTTTATAATCCTTTATACCTATAGCTTGAAGACTGACCCACGATGGTGCAAGAGTAGAGATTTTCCCCCTGTGTACTTAGAAACCTCACTTGGCTACATCTGTGCTTCTCATGTATCATATGGCAAACTCAACATGTCATTTACTTACCAAGAATCTGTTCTATGTCTGTGAAAATGCTGTGGCAGAGGCAATTAACCACCTCTGACTTCACAAAAACTATGAAGAGTCACCAACATCAGCTCGAGGTTGAGTTCTGTGAGGCAGAGTTCAGCCATAATTCTATCCTCTAATTTTTTTAATCAATTTTTATGTCAATGAACACTCCTATGACACTCTATACTTCTCTTCTGCGTTTAGAAATTCATTTCAATGGCCACACAGAACTCAGAGACTACACTCACAGTTACAAGGTTAGGGTATTTTGCTACTAACCAAAAGGTCAGCAGTTTGAGTCACGAGTTCCCCCGCAGGAAAGAGGAGTAGTGGTCTGCTTCTGCAAAGACTGCTGCTGTCAGGTGCCACAATGTCAGTTCCAACTCCTGGTGATGCTGTGTACAAAAGTACAAAACACTTGCCTGCCCTACTTAATCTTCACAGTCATTGCTAAGTTCAAGTACATTGTGGAAGCCACTGTGTAAATACACATCCTTGACAGTTTGCCTCTTTTGCTGGTTCTCTTCTTTAGGAAGCATTCTGGATTTCTCCAGGGACTGGTCCCTCCTGACAATATGTCCAAAGAATTTGAGATCGTTTTCCTATCTTCCCCTTCAAGCAGCACCTGATTACACTTCTTCCCTAGAGAGATACTGGCAGCCCATGTTGTAGTCAATATTCTTTTCAATATCCTGGTTTAAAGGTAGCAATTCTTTGGTCTTCTTTATTCCCCACTCTGGTAGATGGATACAGGTGACTGCAGCAAAGGGCTTGACTGTGTCAGAGATTGTGAGGATGACACAGGATGAGACAGGGTTCTGATCAGCCATTCATACGATTGCTATGAGTCGTACTCGACAGCATCTAACAACAATTCATGATCTAACTTTCAATTTCACGTGAAGTGACTGAAAATACCATGGCTTGGGTCAGACACGCAACAGTCCTCAAAGTGACGTTTTTACTCCCTAGCACTTTTTATTCTTTTTCCTCCGCCAAACTTGCGTTTGGTCACAGGGTCAGTCCTCTTCATCTGTGCATGTCTGCTTCTCTTTTGGAGCTTTAAAGAGATCCTCCATGCAGATTCCCCCAATCATTATTTAATTTCTTAACTGAGGCTGCCATGAGCGTTCAGTAGAGCCGGTAAGATGAAATCCTTGATAACTCCAGTCTTTTCTCCATTTCTTACGATGTAGCCCATTGGTGCACTTGTGAGGATCTTGACTTTCCTACCGTAGAAGTTTAATCCAGACTGAAGGGTATATAGTCTTTGCGCTTTGTCAGTAAGATCAAGACATCTTCATTTCCAGCCAGCAAGATTGTGCCATCTGCAGCCCGTTAAGGATTCTTGTTCCCAACTTGATGCCATAGTCTTCTTCATATCGTCCAGTCTCTCCAATTATTTGCTCAGCAGAGAGACTGAATAAGTATGGTAAAATGATACTATCTTGAGCACTTTTTCTGATTTTAAACCATGCAGCAGCATTTCCTTGTTCTGTTTGGAGGGCTGCTTCTTGGTCTGCATAGGGACAATTGAGGTTCTGGAATGCCCGTTTTTCTCAGTGTTCTCAACAATTGGTTATAATCCACGCAGTTGAATGTGTCTGTATAGTCAATAAAGCACAAATAATTACCCTTTTTTTGTCTTAGTTCTCAGATTTCAGCCAAGGTCTGATATTAGCAGTAATACCCCTTGATACACATACTTTTCTGAATCCAGCTTGACTTTTTACCAGGTCCTTGTCAATGTACTGTTATTGCTATATGCTGTTAAGTCACTCGCAACTCACAGTGACCCTATTACAACAGCTCTGAACCCTGCTCTATCCTGAGCCTGCACCTATCTATCTCTGACACACCTACCCCATTACCCCAGTCACTGAATCAATCCATCTCATCCATGGTCTTCCTCCCTTGTGTTGGACCTCCACCCTCCCAAGCATGATGTCCCTTTCCAAGGACTAGTCCCTCCTTGCAATATACCCAGAGTATGTATTACTCCAAGATAATTTCTGCTTTATCTACACTAAGACTTTGGTTATTTGTGATGGTATTTTATTAACAGTCTTCCTGTATGTGCTTGAATATTTTCCTATCACTGGCAGCATTGTACTGGAGGATAGATCTTTGAAATATTCTTTTTGATGTTGAGGGTGCCGCACCTTTCCTCCTCAATTTGTTGTTCCTGGTGTGGTAGTGCACATGATTAACTGATTCAAAAATGGCCAATACCAAAGCTAATACTAATGTCCAAGATATCGATCTTTAGGTGTTCTACTTCATTTTTAACAAGTTCCCATTTTCCCAGATTTAAACTTGGAATAGACACAAGTATGGCTTTTTTTTTCCCCTCCACTCAGCTTGCCAAATGTGTTTTCCACATTCTTTTGACACAGAGTTGTGAGCATGTCCAGTGCTACAAACTGTCTGTTGAGATCTTTCTATCCATTTTCTGTCAATTTCTGGAGTCTTGTTGTTGCTAATGTCCTCAGAGCACCTTGGACTTCTTTCTTTAGTCCCACTGGTTTGTCGTCATGAACTACCTCTTGAAAGAGTGGACCATTTATGTCCTTAATGTGGACTCTACTTTGAGAAGATAGACCTTCCCTCCTTCTTCCCACTGGGAATTCTCATCATCTGGCCCTAAACCAGACAGTGATCCACTGACACGCATGAGATTTTTCACTGCAGAAGTGGGTGGTCCACCCTCATTCATAGTTTGTCTTAGTCTGAAAACCCAGTTGAAACCTTTTAGTATTGAGTGACCCTAGTTGTATGTCATTTGTCTTTTTGCTGTACTATGGTGGCTTATATGTTGCTGTGACACTAGACATTAGTCCATAAAGATTACGGCCTGAAAATTCTGTAGGATCACTACAGGTCAGGATCAGCTTGACGACAACTTGATGAGCTTGATTTGATTTAGAAGGAAATAACAAATTATAATTCAGAGTTGTTGTTGTTGTTGTTGTTATGTGCTGTCAAGTCACCTGCAACTCATAGTGACCCTATGTACACGAACCCTAAACCCCGGTCTGTCCTGTGCCAATCTCACTGTCTCCGACACACCTACTCCCATTACCCCAGTCACTGAATCGATCCACCTCATCGAGGGTCTTCCTCTCTGGCACTGTCTCTCCACCCTCCCAAGCATGATGCCCAAGGACTGGTCCCTCCTTGCAACATGTCCAAAGTATGCCAGATAAAGCTTCAGAATCCTTGCCTCCAAGGAGCATCCTGGCTTCACCCTCTCCAGGAAGAACCTGTTTGTTCTCCTAGCAGTCCATGGTATATTCAATACTCTTCTCCAGCACCACAGTTCAAAGGCATCAATTCTTCTTCTATCCTCCCTAGTCATTGTCCAGCTCTCTGATGCATAGCAAATGATTTTAAAGACCAGGGCCTGTATGAGGCTCACCTTAGTCTTCATTGCTCTTTAGTACTTTGGTGAGGTCTCTAACAGCAGTGTGGGATATAATTCTTTGATCGGGACAGTCTTTTCTCAGTTGCGCATGAAGACAGGTCTCTTGACCAAGGAAGGCCCTTGGTGGCTCAGATTCTCATGCTTTTGGGGCCAGCTTGAACTCTGGCCTATTCAGGCAAGTGTTAGAAAGCAATTTATCCCTGCCCATAATCATCTGTTGGCACTCCACTTTGCCGGTAAGACTCAGCCCAAAGGCATTCAGCTCTCTAACTTCATGAGGCAGTGAGCCGAGCTCTGTAAAGTTCTTAAGATGCTTCATTCTGCTAGTAAACCTTCTGCATGAAGGCGTTCTTAGTCTGCCAGTCTCCTGGGTCTGTGGCCACCATTTCTCTGTCACTGTTTCTCGCCCTGTCTTCCACTGTCCTCTGTCTTCTGGATCCAGGATGCTCCCAATAAGGGATCCTTTGTCTAGAGTGATCCTAGTTCCATTGCCATCTCTTCCTTTTGTGTTACTGTTGAATACCATCAAGTCAGAAATGACCCATGGCTGACCCTCCCACAGTTAATCGCTCGGGAAGAGATTGTCCATCTTTCTCCTGAGGAGCAGCTGGTGGGTTGGAACCGTGTGTCTTCGAGATTGCAGCACGTTTCTTTACCACCAATCCACTAGGGCTCCCTTTTGTGGCGAGATTCTCTTTTCCTGGCCTGCCTCTGAGACGGCTCATTTTAAACCCAGCAGGATGGCAAAGCTGGCCAATTCCCGAGTGAGGGTCCTATACATCTTATTTGTGTCACTCCTTTCCCACAAGAGTGCCATTAATCTTCTCTGTATTATTAGAAAGCTGCCCAGTCCCCTTGGTGGGTCACAGATACTTTATTTGGTTTAACATGACCCAACTATTTGTTGGGAGTAACAAGAAAGGACAAATAAAAGCAATCCATCATGCTCCAGTGACAGACACTATTCTCGATGCTTGGGATACCGGTAATAAAACAAAAACAGCAGACACATAAATGAACAAACCAACCTCTCTGACTCCTAAAGGTCATCTATCACCTGATGAGGATAAGCAATAAAGATTCAGTGGCAGTAAATTTTATGGAACTAACTAAAAGTAGAGTAAGGGGGGAAAGCGTAAAGGAAAGGGTTATTTCAGAAAGGCTGCTTCAGGAGAGGTTCTTAATGAAAGGGGCCTTTAGTAGAGGCCTGACTACAGGAAAGAAGCGAGTCATAAACATATGTCGGGGAGGAGAGCCCAGATCAACTGGAATTCACTCCAAGGAGAAGCAAGACAACAGGTGGAGTTGGAATACAGGGAGAGGAGGAAGGATGGTGAGGGGCAGAGGTCCAGCCAGGGAGGCCTGAGGATCAGAAAAAGGAGCTCGAACCATTCCAAGCATGAGAAGTCCCTGGAGGTCTGAGAGCAGGAAGTGTCCCCACCTGACTTCCATTCTGACAAGCTCACTCTAGTGCCTGTGTCAGCACACTTTTGTAAGGGCGGAGAATGGAAGCAGAAAGATCAGGTGTGAGGGATAACCCCTAGTTCCAGGGGTGAGAGGACACTGATGTGGACTAGGGGACAGCAGTGACCCACACAGAGAGGTAATGGACTTGGAATGCATTGTGAAGGCCAAGGGAAGGACTATTACTGGACCCTGTATGTCCTTATCCGTTCCTTTCTTACGGTGACCACATGAGTTTAGGGTTACAGACCCATTTTGTAGATGGGAAATTGAGGCAGAGAAAGGATACATATTGTTTGTAAAACTGGAGGCAGGGATCAAATATAAGTTACATTTCTCTTTTTTTCTCAGTTATAGTTATACTTGCTGGCTATCTACCCATCCATCTCTCTCTCTCTCCCCCCCTCCCTTCCCCTCCCTCTCTCTCTTTCTCTCTTCCTTCTTTCCTCCCTCATCTGTAAAGGCAATGTAAGAGGTATTGTCTGTTTCTCTGTGGCACTCTAAGTGTCTGTGTTTATTCTTCACTGAGGCTGAAGAATAAATAGTGTGGCAACCTGAAACAGCCAAAAAGTAAGACCTGGGAGAGAAGAAGAAAGCTATGAAATTGTCTTTGGTTCTCTGACCACATAAAGCTCTCGTTCTGCCCGGACCTGATTATTCCTTCTGTCATTAATATACTGACTGCAAAATTACCAGAGAAAGAAAATCGCCACCTCACATCCCTTGAGCTCCCTGAGGGATTATGGGATTTTACATAATTAAATATGAACTGTGTCATTTCCCAACCGCTCATATGAGCTGTGTCATTTCCCAACCGCTCGCCTCTGTTGGATATTGTATATTTCTCCTCACTATTGCTCAGTTCCTATTTCAAGTGAAAAAAACCATGATCTACCGTGACACAGATGACTCCTCCCCACCTGCTGACTTCTCACCTCAGGGCTTTGTGTGGGGTTCTCGTGCAGAATACAATGTGTCTCCTCTAGAAAATGTAGAATTCTTGCACATCCTAGACCATCCCGTCTACCCAAAAGCCTGCCTCCTGAACGCGAGCAGGGCAGCGGGGCTTCTAAAACTAACCATCTGAGAGAAAAGAGACATTAAAATAGCAGAGTCCTTACCCCTTGGTAAGTGTTAACCGCAGTGAAGGCTATGGTGATGAAAATGGTCAAACTTTATTGAACATTTACTCTCGAAAAGCACTATATTTTATATAAATTATCTTGTACACTTTCAGAATACTGCCATGAGTGTCACCTGCCCCATTTCACGTATGGGAAAGCTGAAGCGTACACACACACACACACACACACACACACACACACTCACACTCTAAAAGATTTGTGTTGAAGATCACACAACCAGTGACAGAAGCTGAGTTTGAATTCAGGTGATTTTGGAGGACTCTCATTTGCTGTAGCCATTCTCTAGGCTCGTCTGTGCACTAGAATCACCTGGGGAAACTGGAAAACCTTCATGCCAGGCAGCAAGTTGGGTCAAGGTCCCCTAGCGGTGAAACCCAGATCTCAGAACTCTTAAAGTTCTTCATCTCCAGTAAATCCAAGAACTGCTAGGCTGGAATCTGCATTCTGAACTACTCCTCAAGACAGCGTTTTTCCATGGGGCAAAACTAGTACAAAGTGGGACAGAGTGAGACCTGCAGTGTAGGAGATGAGGAGAGGTGGGAGGTAAAGCTATGGATTGAAATATGTGCCCTCAAAGCAGGTGCTGTAGATCCTAAGCTTTATAGCTGGGTGTATAATTCCATCTGGAAACGGGTGTTCTTTGGTAAGTTAATGAGACATGATTAATGTCATAACCATAGTGTCTTTGACCATAACTTGGTCAATCTCTTTTTTCTTTTTAATTTATATTTTAATTGTGATTTTAATGAAAGTTCACAGAAAAGTTGGATTTTCTGCACATTTCCCCACTTTCTTCCAGTTCACTTAAAAAAAAAAACCACACAACTCATTCATCATTTCACAATTTCCTCCTTCCCCCTTTGCCTCTCCCAGTCCTCATTGTGATAGAGCTCTTATTCTGAACTGTTGTCATACGAATAATGCCTAATTATATATTCCTTTTAAACAGTTCTTTCCTTCATCTCTTCCAATGCGATGTTCATTATCTATCCACTCTTAACCTATTCCTCTCCCAACCCACCATATCAGTCTGACAAAACCCTATCAGAGAGACGGAAATCAAAACAGCTATGAGATATCATCTCACTCCAGCAAACAGCAGAGCAGCAAACAATAAATGCTGGGCAGGTTGCAGAGAAACAGGAATCCTTATTCACTGCTGGTAGGAGTGCAAAACGGTGCAACCACTATGGAAGGTGGCTTGATGCTTTCTCAACAAGTTGGAAATAGAAATACCATTTGACCCAGCAGTGCCACTCCTGGGAATACACCCTAAAGAAACCAGAACCACCATCCAAACAGATGTATGCATGTTGTTGTTGTTGTTGTTGTTATGTGCCGTCGAGTTGCTTGCGACTCGTAGCGACCCTATGTACAACAGCCCTAAACTCTGCTCTGTCCTGTGCCAATCGCACTGTCTCTGACACTCCCATCCCAATTATCCCAGTCACTGAATAAATCCACCTCATAGAGGGCCTTCCCCTCCTGCGCTGTCCCTCCACCCTCCCAAGCATGATGTCCCTCTCCAAGGACCGGTCTCTCCTCACAACATGTCCAAAGTATGTTAGACGGAGCCTCAGAATCCTTGCCTCCAAGGAGCCACCCGGTTTAACCCTTTCTAGGATGAATCTGTTTGTTTTCCTAGCAGTCCATGGTACCCTCAATACTCTTCTCCAGCACCACAGCTCAAAGGCATCAATTCTCCTTCTATCCTTCTTGGTCATTGTCCAGCTCTCTGATGCATAACAAGTGATTGCGAAGACCATGGCCTGTATCAGAGGCACCTTAGTCTCCAGAGGCATAGCCATGTTTATTGCTGCGTTACTCACAGTAGCAAAGGGATGGAAGCAGCCCAAGTGCCCCTCAACAAACAAATGGATAGAAAATCTATGGTCAATTTGTTTTGAAACACAAAAGGAACAGGTAAAGCAAGGAAATAAGAAGCAGAGACTGGAGAAGACCAATGCCATGTCACATGAACTTTATCAAAGAGTCAACAAAATAGAAGCTGAAGAGACAAGGACCTTGTTACAGAGACAGAAAGGATTCTCCTGGAATCAGTATCTTGAATTCAAACTTCTAGACTCCATAACTTCAAGGAAATAAATTTCTGTTGTTAAAGCACCCATTTGCGGTATTTCTGTTATAGCAGCAGGAGATAACTAAGACAGGTAGTTTCTTTCCATGTGAATTTCATTCCGTTTTCTCTGCTAAACTCATTCATGCCAGTTTCATGTCTTTCTACAGAAAAAGAAAACTTGATTCATTCTCCAACAGACATTATTGGGACCTTTTTTCATCTTCTCTGGCTTAAGTTATCTCAGGAGGTGAAATAAGGTCTCTTAAGATTGGGGACCCCCCCCAATGGCTGAGTTTAGGTAACATTTCTACTGTCCCTATTTCAATCTATTATCCTGGGGTAGTTTATATGTTGCTATAATACTGGAAGTTATCCAAATAATATTTCAAATAAAAATACAGATGTTAGTTTCCCCAGTCTCCTTTGCAGTTAAGACATGGCTAAGTTACTCCCTTTGACCAATGAGATATAAGGAGAAATCAACTAGGGAGAAGCCAGGAAACATTTTCTCCATTAGAAAAAAAAAGAAAGAAAGAAAGAAAAAAGTGCAATAGCAAAATGAAGGAGGTAAATACGCCGTTTTCAGTAATAACCTAAAATGGTCTAAAATGGTCTAAATGTCCCATGTAAAAGGCAGAGAGTGGCAGAATGCATTAAACACAAAAACATAATATATCCTTTGCTGTCTACAAGGAACATTTTAGACACAAGGACACAAACAGACTGAAAATAAAAAGATTGCAAAAAATATTCCGTATATCCAGTAAACATAAGCGAACAAAGGTGGCTATCCTGATATCGGATAAAGGAAATCTTAAATAAAAATCTATTACACCAAATAAAGAAAGACATTATACTTACATAACAAAAAAAGGGTCAAATCCAGCAGGAAGACATAGCAATTATAAATATACATACGCCTAGCAGTAATACGCTACAATACCTGAAACCAATATTGACTAATATGAAAGAAATACTTCACAACAGTAGTAGAGAAATTCCCTGTTGTCAATTATAGACTCAACAAAAAAAATCAAGTCCACTGCCTTGAAGTCTGTTCCGACTCCTAGGAAACCTCCTCTGTGTTAAGACTGATGTGAGACTTAGTAATTGAAATTAAAGAACTGATCAAGACATTAGACAACCACTGACTGGCTAGAGAAACTATGGTACATTCACATAATGGGATATTATGCAGCACTGAAAATCTGTGAATCCATAAAACACTACACAACATGGGTGAGTCTCGAAGACATTGTGCTGAATGAAATATCTCAGTCACAAATGGACAAATACTGCCTAAGTCCACTATTGTAGTAATAGGATCAAGACAGGGTGGAGGGAACAAGAATGGATAAATACTGCACACTGCACAGGGATGGATGAAAAGAAGGACAAATGGAAAGTGATGGATGATGAGAGAACTGATACACAAATGAGAGAAGTTAAGGAGCTTGACCAAGGACATACAGATGGTCTACTGAAATTGCAAGTCATGGGAGTAGAACTTCTATTTTCTTGGCCATAAAGTCAGTGCATTTGCCACTGGACCAATGAGAAGCTGAACAGCCAAAGAAAGCAAGCTTTTGGATATTTGCATATCTTGCTCTAAATGGTATCATTTCTTTTAAGTATACCAAGCAACTTGAAATAATTAGCAATTAATAATTATTATGCTTCATTAACCTAGTAAAAGATTATGTCTTTAAAGAAATGCAGAGTTAACTGGAAATGAAAGTATTTCAGGGCTCCCGCTGGGAAGCTGGCCCTGATTTAGCTGAAGCGGCAAGAGTTCAGAAACCTCTGCTCGCCTCAGACCAGGTTCCTGAACTGCTGCTAACCTGTGTCCAGCTGGTCCCTGGAGAGCAGGGCTCGTGGAGCCATGCCTATAGACAATGCAGTCACACACCAAACAGAAAGCTCAGGAAACAAAGCCAGAAGGAGCCACAGTTAACAGTTCGGCAGAAGCAGGCTTTCTGTGACCCAGATCCCAGCGATCGCTGGAATGTAAGCAGGGATGAAACCTTAGAGAGCTGTAATTTCCAGAACCACCACTTTGGAGAGATAACTATAGGTCAGGCAGCCCTCTTGCTAGGGAGGAGGAGGAGAACTGGAGATGTAATGTCACAGGAGCATTAATCCAGGGTCACAGGTTGAGGGAGCGTGGAGCCGCCCACTGCTGTCCATTGCCCACTGGGCTCCTAACTTCGCCAGCAAGAGCTCTATTGTAAGGGTCTCCTGAATGGTCCTCCACGCCAGTCTTATATCCTGTAATCAAACTAGCAGCTGGAGTGAAGGAGGGAAGTCTGACTCCATTGCTCCCTTATGGAAAGTCTGTTGGTTGGAACCCCACAGCCCTTGCAATAAGCCCAGCAAGAGGCAACCTTTGCTTAGCGCTCCAAGCTCTCTTCCCTCTTCTTCCTGTCTTCTACGTTAGCATGCATGTTCCTTCCTCCTTATGGCAACATCCTCCTGCCTCCCTTTCTCCTTCATCAGGGACCCTCCTTCTTGGTCATTGTGTCTCCAATGTGTCAGCCCTCTCAAGGCTAGTTAAGGCCAAACCACACGCTATGGCGTTGATTCATGGCAACCCCATGCATATCAGAGCACAACTGTGTTCCGTAGGGTCAAAGGCAGATTGTTCCAAAGTAGATGATCAAGCCTTTCTTCCAAAGTACCCCTGGGTGGACTTGATGCAACCTTTTGACTAGCAATCAAGCATGGGTACCATTTTCAACACCCAAGAACTCGTCCCTGACCTCCTAGAGCTGCTTGGGACTCTCAAGAGTTAACTGCTTCAGCATGCAGTGACATTTCTCTACCTTTTGACTAATGTGGGCTGTGCATGCACGGCAGACAGCAGGCTCTGTGTCTCCTGCACACAGAACACAGGCACAGGGCCCAAACAAGGGAAGGCCCTGTGTAGTTTTTGTAGGGAATCTGGTGAAACTTCCGCTCCTTTTTGTCTCACTGTGTTCTCAGAATCCCCCTGCCTGTTTTAGGTTAGCTATGGTTATGCCGTTTACTCCTTCTCAGATCTCTAACCAGGACCCTCCCCTTCTTTTCATTCCACTCCAGGTCAGGAGTCTCCACACTGCTGCTCCATCTCAGCCACTGGACACAGCAGAGATGGCACGGAACCCTTAGACATGTAAGTACAAAAGCGTAGTATGTTGGAGTTACGGTGAGGACTCTGAACCTTGTTACAAGCCACTTGCCCTTCTGTTGCTTCCAGTGTTTCTTTAGAGGAATGGGCCTAAACAGGAGTACTTAAGCCCTTGCAGTTTTACAATATAGGCAACGTACTTAGCGTTCAGGACGTGTGAAATACTATACAAATGTTAGTTACTACTGTTGCATTGAGATGTTGACGGTTTAGTGGTAGAATTTTTGCTTTCCATGAAAGAGATCCAGGTTCTATCCCTCGCTAGTGTACCTCATGTCTACCAGTGAAGGCTTGCCTCTTGCTATAATGCATAACAGGTATCACATGATTTCCACATGTTTTTATCCTGAGTCCGTTTTAGGACTCAGGATAAAGCCTGGAGATCCACTTTCTATAATCCACCAACGGAAACTCTATGCACAAAACAGACTGCTTCACTTCTTTCCCCTCTCTATTTGCATGTCCCCTCCTCAGAGAGGCCTTCCGTGAACATCCTAATATCTCAGTCACAAAAGGACAAATATTGCATAATGTCACTGTTTTAAAATAGGACTAACATTAGGGTTGGGGGGAAACTAAGGAAAGTAGGGATAAATAATGTACACTGCATGGAAACAAATGAGGGAAAGAACTGTTTAAAAGGAATATACGGTTAGGTATTATTTGTATGATAACAGTCTAGAATAAGAGCTGCATAGTAAAGTGGACTGGGGTGGAGATGGGGAATTGTACAACAATGAAAGAATGTTTTATTTTTTTTCAAAGATAAAAAGGAACTGGGGGTGGATAGACAGGAAAATAGACATCAATGAATGAATAGAAATCCAAGTTCTCTATAAACTTTCACTGAAATCTTAATAAAAAAATAATGATCTACCAAAATTTTCACATCTAGTAAAGCTATACTGCCAGACTTTAAGGCCCTGTCAGTCTAATTTCAAATCCCTTATTCTGGAAGTTATTCATGGCCTAGGACCTAAGGAAATGGGCTCTGTATAGTTGAAACATTTTCATGTTCTTTATATTTCTTATTTAAAAAGAAAAAATGAAAGAAGTAAGAATTGGGGAGCGGGGGGAAGAGCTGTCCAGCCACATCCCTTTCCACCTTCAATTCTTGTTTTCTTTTCTCCATGGACATGTGGCTCCACGTCATGGCCTAACCCATTATCCTTGTCACCGTCTGGAGTTCTAAGTTGCTAAATAGACTTTTGATTCAATATATTTATTCATTCAATAAATAAATAGATGAATAAATAGGCGAGTGAGTAAATGTGGACATAAACTACATATTGTTAAAGTTTAACAAGGCAGCAAGTATTAAATGTTGGAAAGGATGTGATGATAAAGGATCTCTCATACATTGTTGGTGGGATTGTAAAATGGTACAACCGTTCTGGAAGGCAGTTTGGCACTTCCTGAAAAAACTGAACATAGAAATTCCATATGACCCAGCTATTCCACTACTTGGAATATGAGAAACTCAGAACTGAGACACAAACAGAAATTTGTACACCGATGTTCATAGCAGCATTATTCACCATCACAAGAACATGGAAACAGCCCAAATGTTCAACCACAAATGAATGGATTGAGAAATAAAGGTACATTCACACAATGGAATACTATGCAGCACGCAGGAGCAATTATTTTGTAAATTATTACCTAACTTGGGAGAGACTGGAGAGCATTATGCTGAGTGAGCTCAGTCCCACAAAGAGAAATATTGCATAAAACCATTATTATAGGACGAGTATAAGAATCCAAGAGGGGTGGGAGAGGTTGGAAGTAGAGAGATGAGGATGGGAGCGGGAATTAATTATCAGGTTGTACAATTTGATGGGTGGAGGTTGAGGGAAAATGGAAAGAATTTGTTGTTCTTGAAAACAATGTATTCAACTTTTGTAAATAAACTAGTAAGAAAAACAAAACAAACCACATATTGTTAGCACATAGAGTCTCTGGGTTGCACCAACATTAAGCATTTAACTGCTAAGCCATAGCATGGCGGTTTAGACCAAGTTTTGAAGGACCCATCTACTTACACATGGTCACAGCCATGAAAACCTCATGAAATGCAGTTCTAATTCTGCAATACATGGGGCCTCCAGGAGTCACGATTGGCCAGCTGGTCTCCTTTGGGACTTGAAAAGCCAAGTACCAAGAGCCAAGAAACACTCTGCCATCTATGAGGGAATTTTTATCCAATGAAATGAAATGCAGGGGTTCAAACTTCTCTGGGTTTTTAAAGAACCTCAGCCCGTCCAAACCGGCTCCCGATGACCTTCTAATACATATGACAAGCAAAATGGCAGTGGATGAAGTGTTTAATTAATGTTTATTAGTGCCAGCATAGTAACATTGCTGTCAAATTTATGACCCAATAGATTTTCTGTCTTTGTAAATAACAAGTAGATGTCATGGTGCCAAGACTTTTGGCCTAAGTACAGAACTCTATGCATTCCTGCTGTTTTTCAACTCCTCATAAGGGAAGCCATGTAATGAGAAAGGCATGAGACCACTCACCCATCCATTCTATCGTCACTGAATGGGAAGGAGTACCAGGGTACCAGACTATGCCAGGATCTGTAATGGTCAGGAGGTGAATTAATAAACAAGGACCTTGATTTGTTTAACAAACTTTATTTTCTTATCTATCTCATATGAAGTTACTGTACTTGGTGGGAAATAAAAGAAAAACAGAAATAAGAGAACTAAAGACTAGTTCAGACTTGGGAATTGCATAGAAATGTTCCCAAAGTCAGTAACAGAGGCTGGTGTGCTTGCATTAACCTATCTCTGTGAGGTGTTGGCGATTCAGTGGTGGGATTCTCTCCTTTCAAGGGGAGGTCTGGGTTTAATTCCTGGCCAGTGCATCTGATTGTTCCACCACCTCCCATGGTCTACAAAGGGTGTGAGTTGTTACAATGCTGAACTAACTTCAACTGCTCTTCCAGGATAAGACGAACTAGGAGGAAAGGGCTGGTGTTTTACTTCTAAAATTCAGCCAATGAAAACTCTGTGACTCACAACACTTGGGTGCACAGTCAATCAGGGAGATGGTACAGGAAGAGGTAGCATCTTTGCTCTGTAGCGAATAAGGTCATTATGAGTGGGAGGTAGTTCTTTTACTTAATGTTGTTGTTGCGTACTGTCTACTTGGAAATGTCTCATAGCTGACCCTACAGTGGGTTTTCAGGGACAATAAATCATACAAGAGGAGATCGCCCACCTTTCTCCCACAGAGCGGCTGGTGGATTTGAACTGTATGCCACTGGAATTGCAAAGCAGCACCAGAGCTAAAATATTATTGGTATCTTACTAATTAAGTGGTGTGTCTGTGAGAATTCCTCCAGCTGCAGACAACAGAGAAGCTAATTCAAGGATAACGTGTCTCCTTACGTGATGGGAAGTTAGATCATGTGATTATGTCAGACACAACAACCCAGGTTCTTACTACATACTGGTTTTCTAAATCTCAAATATAGCTTGTGAGGCAAAGATAGCGTATGATGGCTGCTGTGGCTCCAGACGTATCACTTTTAACCAGGCGTCTCTTTTCACCTCTGAGGGAAACTTTCCCAGAAACCCAGGTTTGCTTCTATTTCTATCTCAGTGGCCAGAATTGTTGTGATGCCCCATCCTAAGCCAGTCATCACAGGGTAATGAGGTAGTCTTGATTTCCTTAGGTTTGTTAGAGCATATCCTCAAGTCACAAGGAGTCTACCAAATTTCTAATCCAACAGACTCATCACGGAGATTTTGGGGTTCTTGAAAAAGAAGCACTACTGTTTGGCAGGGAGTGAGGGGCACGGGGCGAGGGGTGCAGAGTAAGGGGTGAAGGAAATTGACAATCAATCTTCCCTCCGCAACCAGGGAGTCAGGCTGTAGAGCATGATGATTTTCAACCTCAGTTCTGTCATAAAAGGGTGATGACTTTTTTTTTATAATTTTTTATTTTATTTTTTTTTTACAGAGGTTTTGGATTTCCATTCATTCACTGC
>NW_006399936.1:4075631-4097929 GCF_000299155.1 Elephantulus edwardii | reverse complement strand
CAGTTTTTTCTGTCATACCCCCACAAAAGGGTGATGACTTTTGACTTAACACGTTGCTTTACCACCTCACAATTTCCTCATCTACAAAATGGGATTGATTTTTGCTTTGGGTGTTAGGTGGTAGTGAACTTGTCCTGACTCCTCTTAACCCTGTGTTCAGCGGAATGAAACTCTGCCTGACTCTGTGTCCTCCCCACAGTCATTGCCGTGTTCGAACCTATTTGGCTAAAATCTCTAGTGTTGCTATAATAGAAAGATCATGAATATATAGCTTTAATAAGCACTGTCCAGTTTTCACACGGAAGGTCAGCGATGAGTCAGTTTCAACTCAGTGGTACAAAACATAACACGAAGCAACTGAATGCCTCGTAGCTTGGACCAGGTGCGCCCGAGTCCTTGAAGCAACATCTTTGTCTTCAGCACATTAAAGGAATCCTTTGTAGCAGATTTGCCCAGGGAAAATATGATATTTTATTTCTTGAATGTCCTTCTGTGGGCATTGATTTTAAATTTAAATAAAATTAAATCCTTGACAGCTTCCATCTCTCTCTGTTACTGTGATACCAGTTCAATTGTGAGAAGACCAAAGTAGATGCCAGAAGAGACTCAAAGATTTGTTCTAGTAGTAGAGAAACCAAAGCCAATGGAAGAAGTGATAAAATAAAAGTGCTGAGTAGAAGATTTCAAAGGGTGACGTGAAAGACAAAGGATTATATTGAAATGTGTACAGGCCTAGAATTTAAAACACCGAAAGAGAAGAATATGGTAGGCACTGAGAATGGCTACCCATGGTGGGCAGTGTTTGGTGGAGCTCCCTGATTAAAAGAAGCTTGGAAGCAGGAGTGGCATCCACTTCCGTAAACAGCTTGCCTCTGGAAACCCTATGAACCTGGAGAAAGGATGAAAGTCATGCAAGTGTTGAGGACTTTGGTTCATAGGGTCGCTCAACGGCACTTAACAACAACAACATCCTTACCCACTAGGCCAACAGAGCTGACCTTCTTGTATGAGGTAAAGCTTCATCTCACATACTTCGGGCACATGGTCCTTGGAGAAAGACATCATGCTTGGAAGGGCAGAGGACAGTGCAAGAGAGGATGGTGTCCGGTCGGGGGTCAAGGGTGAAGGAGTGGATTCACCAACAGTGGCTGCAGTGGCCCGCCGGCGGCCATGGGAGGCCTGTGACCCGCACCTTCCTGTGCTGGGAATGTAAGAACAGCCTGTTGTCTTTGAGTGCTGGAAACTTATGGCTTCTGTGCTTGTGGGTCTAGGGTCTGGGGTTATGTGTGTTCTCAAAGCTACAGCCTCTCAGGGGCCGTCATTTAACTATAAATTTGAAGTTTCCTCTTGAATTAGGGACACACGCGCGTGTGCACACACGTAAACTCACTGTACTGCGAGTGTGCCCACACACACACACACACACATTCATAGAAAAACCAAGAAACTCATGAAATAGGTGACCCTGGAGGACATTATGCTGAGTGAAATACCTCAGTCACAAAAGGACAAATAATGCATAGTGCCACTGTTGTAAAACGGGACTGACATTGGAGTTGGGGGCAGACTGAGAAAGAGGAGATAAATTATGTATACCACATTGAATCAGATGAGGGAGAAAACTATTTAAAAGGTATATATGATTAGGTATTATTGTCATGACAGACGTCCAGAATGAAGGCTGCCGAGTGGAGTGGACTTGGAGGGGAGGGATTATATAACAATGAGAGAATTTTTCTTTTACTTTTCCAAGAGAAGAGTGAACTGGGAGTGGGGGGAGGTTGGCAGGGAGAAAAGTGCAACAATGAATGAATGGAAATCCAAAGTCTCTGTAAAGTTTCATTAAAATGAATAATAATTTTTTAAAATATTCCCTCCCTCCCCAAAAGGGTAAGAATCAAACTAGTCAGAGGGGCACGAGAACAATCACTATGAGAATCAAAGGGAAATGCGAAGATATTTAGGCTGATACATAGTCACAAGGAGAAAACAAAATCTGTGCAGGGTTATCAGAGGCCATACATAGTGGGGAAAATCAGCTCCACAGAGTAAGTTCAGTGAAGCCACTCCACAAAGAAACAAATGTCTAAGGCAGCCATAAGGCCAGTATCCAGAGTTGATACGTGAATGACAGTAAAACCTGTGAGAACTAGAGCCGGTGAAAAGCAGATAAACCCGTCAGACAAGCGCAACTCCAGTATTTTCCACTATTAGAAAGCAATAGGAAAGTAATACTGTGCCCGCCAAAGGCAAAAGGGTTGTGAGGTGGTCTCACCAAGTTTCATCTCTCGCAAACGTTACAATGTCCAATTTCCAACTGAAATTACAAAACATAAAAAAGAGGAAATGAAAGAAAGCTGTGGAACCACAGCCTCAACGTCAAGAAAAGAAAAATTCTTGCCACAGGGCCAATAGGCAACATCATGGTCAATGAAGAAAGGATTGAAATTGTTAATGGTATCATCTTACTTGGATCCACAGTCAACACCCTTGGTACCAGCAGTCAGGAGACTGGGAGATGTATTGTTTGGGGTAAGTCAGAGACCTCTCCAAGATACTGAAAAGCAATGATATCCATTTGAAGAGTGAGGTTTGCCTCAGTCAGGACATGGTCTTGTTATGATCACTGGCTATGCATCTGAGAGCTGGATAATGAATAAGGATGACAGAAGAAGAATGAATACCTTTGAGTTGTAATTTTGGAGGAGAGTACTGAATATCCCATGAACCATCAAAAGAACAAACAAATAAATCTTGCAAGGAGTTCAGTGAACTCTTTCTATCTCAAAACAGAGATAACAGTGTCTACTTTCACATACTAGTGGAAGGATCAATGAATTATATATAAAACATCTATTGCCATGTATAGAATAGAGCTCACACCCAGTATTTTGAGATCAAAGGAAACAAAACTACTTGGTACTGTGGATTCAGGTTGTTTTAGCTCCTTAGAAAAACCTAAAATATGGTGCTCAAGAAATGTTTGTGGATGTGAATGGATGGATGGACGAATGGCATGCCATTCTGGGTAGTTTGATTGTTCCAGAAAACAGACCGGATATGTCAAAATGCTGAACAGCATGAAAAATAGTCTCTCAATTGGAAACCCTTGAGAAATGAACATTTTAAGTTTCCTTTCCCCCCCACTTCTTCATAAAAATGAACTATGAACAAGACAGATGGAGGGAAAAAATGTCCAACCTCTATTTCAAACATATATAAAATGTAACAGTAAAGAGACTGTATGGCCATGCATATGTAAGGGAGAAAGCTAGAAAAGCAGATAAACTGAAACTGCTAAGTGCCTCCTCCATGCCTTTGGTATTAGCAGTTGGGAACGGGGTGGGGTGGGAAAGGGAATTTGCTGTGAAAATCAAGTCTGAAAAGTAACAACCTTCTATTTGGAGGGCAAGAAGTTCAGAGAGAACAAATCTGCTCTGTGGAAACCCCAAAAGTTGTTAAACCAGAACCCAATTTGCTGTTATGCAAATTTTAACTGAAAACACAAGAAAATATTCCTTAAAATAAAGAAATAAAGCATTGATATTCTCATATCTTAAGCATTTGTTTCTAATCTTTGGAATTTGTAACTATTTTGAGTAGACTTATTCTTGGGAAAACAAACACAAATTAGAGGACAACAAGGAAGTAACAATTGCAAGTATTAGAAACATTTGTTCCATTAAAGAGATAACAAGTGAATTAAAGTTTTAAAATCTTAAGTCATTAGGAAATTGTATTTTAATCTGAAAAAAATAAGAATTTCAATTTCTTGTAAAAAAAATTGTAAATGAATATATATTAAGCAGGAAAGAAAGAAAAGATGTATAGGGACCAACTTAGAGGTAGCAGGTCTGGCCCACCCCAGGAGGGAATAGTTAGAATTGAGTTCATTGGACAGCATTGTCTCAGGAGACAACAGTGACCCAGACTCAAGTATCATAAAGAATCAAGGACCCAGGGTGCCCAAATTTTAATATAGATTTTTTCCAAATTTTAAAATCATAGAAAGACATCAGTGCATTCTGTGTGATTCTGTGCAAATGAAGTATGCTTGTTAACTGCCTTCAGTTCAATCCCTAACTCACAGTGACTCATCCACAATGAAGCATTGCCGGGCCCTGCAACAACCCCTGATCATTCGCTGATCGGGCCATTATTAGCAACAAGACTTTCCTTGACCGATGCTCATAAATAGACCACCAGACCCTCTTCCTGGTTCATTGTAGTTTGAACGTTCTAAAGCTTGTTCACCATCAGAGCAGCAGCAAATTTCCATTGGCAGATCGATGGTGCTGAAGTACATTAGCCTGGAGTCAAAACTCGGTCCCCTGCATGGAAAGTGAGAATTCAGCTATTGTGGCACCACTGACCACATGCATGAAATACAGAAAGAGAGTAAGAAAACCTGTGTTGCCTCGTAGAAGAGTGGTCCCTTGGAGAGGGCAGAGATGAAAGGGACAAGAATTCTTTATGAGATTGGTATTCTTATTAAGATATGTTAGCTGTGTTTCGACCTGTGTTAACTACACAGTTGTGTTTACTCCGTGTGCTAATTCACTGAGCTGTGCACTTGTAAGTTCTCATCTTTTGTCTATGTGTTATATTTTGGAGAAAGTTTTGTTTTCATGGTATATCTAGAAAATAATAATATATGGGCAAATATGCCTGTTCCTTTATTATCAACTATTATCACTATGTTTGGAAGCAGGAGTAGCATCCACTTCCTAAACAGCATGCCTCTGGAAACTCTATGAACTTTGATAAATATCGATAGTTGTAGAGGGGCCATGGGGTCGCAATGAGTCATGCTCAACTCGAAGGCAATCAACAACAAAAATCGTCATTATCTGGTGTTTTGTATTATGACAGGAGTATAAAAATCTACTGTCTGACTATTTTGAGCACTAACAGTGTATATCTGGCAGTAATGAATGCTGGGACACTGGCTCGGATGATTAAAGTTGGGTGGCCACTTCACGGGACCAGGCATGACTCTAGTTATTTAATGGCAATTATGCTATGACATAATTTGGCATTATGTAATGACGTAGGCATCCTCTCCTTTGTGATCTGATCTGATAATCCTCCATTGCCACATAACACTGATTTTTTACGTAACGACCTGGTCTGTGGAATCTAACTAACCATGTTGATAAGTGAAGAATGGCTGAATAGCTCTTAGAATCATCCGTTTGCCAACTTGAGTTGCCTGTTTCAAAATATTTGAAGATTATTCTTCTAACTGAATTGTTTGGGATTGTAAACCTACACTTTTGCATGCTAAATCATGCTAAGAATGCAATTCAAGGGCAGACATGTAAAGGCACAGGATACATACGATAATTTTTATGCAATTAAGAACCACGCATCCCACTTACCTTCCCATGGTGTGCTGAATTAATGCGTCTCGTTCTCTGTAATTACCAAGCAGAGGCAGAGAAGCTATTTATCAGAAATTCTGCATTAAACTTCAGGGAGGGATCTAACAAGATAACTCTAAAGTTTCTTCCAGTCCTAAGAGCAAATCATCCAAAATCACTCATCTGTCTATTCATTCGCCAGATGCATTATTGAGTATCTCTTATGCGTTAGGATGAGCTCCACACTGAATATTCAATGGTGAGAAAAGCAGTTAGAATCCTTCCACTTAGAGACCTTGAAATCCATCAAAGCAGCAAAGTATTAAGCAAGTAACTTCAGTGGGGTTGAGAGAAGAATGTGGAGGAACAATTAGGAGGTCTTTCATTTTTTACAAACCAATGTGAGTCTAGGTAGAGGGACAGCTCCCCCTTCCCTGCCTTGACTGGGTGGCTATTTTAGCTGAGACATGAATGACGATATGAATTAGCCAGGCTGAGGGAGTATGGATTAGTAGAGGGAGAGAAATAGAGACTTATTTGAGGCAATGAGGAGCAGAGTATTCAGTGTAGCTAGAGCACAGACAATGAGTGGAGTAGTTACAATCCTGAAGTCCGGCTACATTTTTATGTCTGAGATTCTAAGAATCTAAAGTTGTAAGATCCTATCATTCTGAGCATCTCTGATTCAACAACTCTATTATTAAGATTCTCTGAATTCCGTTTTCCTGGACCCAATGAATACACTTCTCTAAAGCTTTCAGACATAATGAATCTGTATCCTGATTTCACTGCAGCCCACCCCTGCCCTGAATCCTGCCTCTGTTCAGAGGCACAGCTACAGAACATAGTGCCTCTGGTGATTAGTTTTAAATTGCCGGATGATCTGTCACAGCGGGTGATAGAAACCGCCATGGCAAACAGAAACGTCTCATTGGTGCTCCCCCTCCAGTGGCGAGAAGCCAGGGTACATACCATACCTGCCCGTAGCCTAGACATGCTTCCGCATCTGCCGGTGCAGACAAGGCGTAAGTGGAGCATTGGGAAGAAAAGCTCATTCTTGTTTGCTCTGCAATCTGCCTCCCAATTAAGCCTTGTGCTCTTCTCTTCTCTGGGAAAAGAGACAAAAAAGAGAATGCAAACAGGGCTGCTGCCTGTACTAATGAGTGATCTCTGTGGGTAGAGTTAATGCCAAGCCCGGGGCTGAGCCAGGCCATCACCAGCAAGGGGTGAGCACACAGACTAATTTATGTGGAACAAAAACACATTTCTTACACGGCGTCCTGACACCAAGACAAGCATTTACTCCCCACAAAACAAGCCCAATTATCATGGAGTGTTCTGTGGCCTTTTCTGCTCTAGGAGAGTGTAGCAAGAGCTCTTAACTCTTTATGATAAGGAGAGCAAAGACATGAGAATGTGCCGGAGCAGCATTGTGGGAGAGGAGGAAGCAGAGTATGGAGCCACAGGCAAGACAGTGTGTTGCTAAGAGGGTTGACATTGACATTGGACCAGGGTTTGGACCCAGGACATAACTCACCCATATGGTGCCTCAGTGGTCATCTGTCAAACGGTGGTAAGCATGGGCTGTTTCATAGGGCAATTGTGCAGATTAAATGGGCTGAAGTATTTATAACAAATGAAGTGTTTATAATAGGGGTTGGCACACAGGTTTTGCTCAATAGGTGTTAGCTGCTTTGATTAGCTCAAGGCCAGAGAATATCACCTAATACATATACATTAAGATTTGTGGAATTTACCCAGCGGAGGATGATGAAACAGTAGTTTGCCTGACTCAAGCCATAATCCTTTCAAATCACCTTATATGCATACAAAGGAGTGAAAAAGGGAGACAGGAGAATAATTGATGCTCTTGAATGGTGCCAGTAGTGAAGAGTATTGAATGGAGTACTGACTGCCAGAAGAATAACGAAATCCTTGGAGAAACACAGCCAGGAGGCTTCTCAGAAGCAAAGACGGTGAGGTTTCAACTTGCTTTCTTTGGACACATCATGAGGAAGGACCAATTGCTGAAAAAGAACATTATGTCTGATAAACAGGAGAAGGAGAAAAAAAAAGGGAATTCTCAACAAGATCGAACCAGAGTTGTGGGTTCGAACATAGATGATCAGGAAGATGGCCCAGGATCAAGCAATGGCATTGGTTCGGGGGGCACTTTGTTCTGTCAGATCTAAGGTCACCACAAGTTGGAGCTTACTCAACACCTACTAAACCAGAAAGCTAAGTAATGAGATCAATGAGCCAGGCAAACCTTGTAGTTGTGGAAGAGACATTTGGAAGGATAACAGACATGAAATGATTATGATATATCATAGGTATGATATGATTATGATATGATATATGATATGATATGATATGAAATGATATGATATGGAAATAGCCAAGACTTACTACAAAAGGTCATAGAGTTCATGTGACCCAAAATAGGGACACAGAATGGGCAGAGATGATGATGGAAATATGGATTATAGGGAGTCACCCCAAGTCTTATGTTTTTTTAAAACAAAGTCATTAACTATTTTTTTAATTCCAAGTGTCAAAAATGAGTAAGGAAGTACGTAGGTTCAAGTAACCAGAATGCCCAGTGGTAAAGTCAGTTCAAGGCACAACTGAATCCCGACACTAAAATGATTTCACTAAGACAAGGCTCTCTCCCCAACTCATAACCCAGCTCTTCATACAAGAAGCTCCCTTACTGGTGACAAAGACGACCATTGGTTAAGCAATTCTGAGGAAAAGGAGCATTGCAGGATTGAGGGTTCTGGGCCTGCTTTGAGTTAAAGATACACTCTGGGTCAGTCACGGTGGCCAATGCTTGGAGCTCTGATTGGTCAGACCTGTGTCACGTGTCTATTCTTGAAGATGAGGATAGCCGTCTAGCAACAAAGAGAGAATTCCCTACAGCAAGCTGAGTGTGTGTATGTAGATACACTCTGATTTTTTTTTTCTTTTATATTGTGGTGGGTTTGTTTTTAATTGTGGTAGTTGGGATCATGTTGTTTTACCAGAAAAAGCAGCACTGACTCTCGTTGTTGTGTGCCTTCCAGTCTGAATCAACTCATAGCTGATCCTCCAGTGAGTTTTCAGAGGCAATAAATCATATGCGAGGAGATGGCCCTTCTTTGTCTCCCTCAATGCAGTCGGTGGATTAGAATCATGTGCTTTCTGGCTGACAATGTAACTCCTTCCCACGAGGCCACCAGAGCTCTGTTTTCAGAGTATCTACGTGTAAATGTGTATGTTTGCACTTTTGAAAATAGCATGGATTTGTATGAAGAAATTCTAGAATGGAGATAGCAAATGTGGAGTTTTTAAGAAATATTTTTTTGTGTCTATACCATCAAATCGAATCTGACTGGTACAGGAGGAGATTGTCCCTCCTTCTCGAGCAGAGCATCTGATGGATTCAAACCACGTACCTCTGCGATTGCAGTGCAGCTTCTTGCCACTAGGCCACCAGAGCTCACCGGAGATAACACATGTTTAATGATCTTGCTACCACAACACCTTCCTTTATCCGTGGCTAACATGCCTAATTCATTGCCTAATCCACCTCAGCCTTCTTTTACTATTGATCTTTTCTATTGATATAACCGGTCAGTCAATCTGAGGAAGGACGATTTAACAGCTCTCAACTTAGGGCAGAAAGTCTAATTGTTTTCTCTCTCTCTTGAATGCCATTCATCTGATCTTTATTTCAGGTAGGAACAAACAGGTGAAAGTGACAATGGGACAATAGGACTAATGATACTTTGCATCTCTCCACTGAGAAAGAGGACCTTTATTTGTTCAAAGCTACAGAGCTGAGTTTGAACTGATGTGTCCTGACTCCAAGTCAAGTGCATTTTCTCCTCCCTCCATTGGAAACCCAGGGATCCCATTGTTCTGGGTCACTATCCCATCTTTATTATTTACTAGCCTTCCGGTCCTTTTGACTATGAGCTGGCCTCTGTGGTCTTAACCTGTAAAAAGGAAGTAACAGTAACTTCGCCAGGGTCTCTAAGAAGACTGAGGGAACAATACAAGCAAAAGGCTTAGCCGGACACATAGTCAGCGCTCAGTCAGCGGCTGTGACCTTTGTAATTATTGTTCCTACACCATCCTGTGATTTTCCGTCTTCCAGGCTCTCATCATTATTTTTTAATTCAGTTGAGGAAGTAAGGAAATTAAGATAACCAGGTAGTTTAGTGACAACATTATGTAAAACTGCCTCCCCGAGGATCTTCTCCAGCTAAATAGAGAACAGGATTTGAATTTCCAAAAGGAACTCAGTAAACTCTCTTATCATTGGGGAATGGAGAGGCTGGTTAATCAAATACAGAGAAATCAGTTAATCAAATAAGGAGTTACTCTATCGACCGACATGGATTTAGCCTTACTAGAAGAATTAGGATGCGGCTGGAACACTGCTAAAAATGGCTGCCGGGCTTCCCAACACCTTAGAAACTGACTTTAGACTGTTTCTGTGGTTTCTTCAGTTGTGCGGTTACACACACACTTCTGTGTCCCCGGGCTCCAGGCACTCGGCTGACCCCTCGTGCCTCTGCCTCCTGCCAAGCCTCCCCTCTTACAGCACCTTGAACTCATTACTTAATGTGTTTTCACTGGCTCTTCATCTATAAATGGAAAGTATCTTACGTCCTTGTCGAAACGCTGGAAGCGTGGTTAGATTGTGTGCTTGGAAGAAGCTCAGTGAGACTTACACAGCTTCAGGAGATCTTGAACTTGGGTACCTATAAGTCCTTATGAGCCAACAATGATGGCCGGACACTCAGTATTCCCAACGAACCTCAAGAGTGTTCTCAGTTATTCAGGAAAACCAGAGTAATTCAATCATAACTGAAGACCCGTCTGGGCCCTACTCTTGACATTGCCATTTAGACTACACAAAGATAAAATTTGATTGTAGTAACTTGAGACATTTGAAGAACTGCTCTTTCCTAGACAGTTCATGCAAGAATATACTTGGTGGAGGATGGTGTGTATAACAGAAAAACAATTAATAGCTCTTTAGAACTTCTTATGTTTCAGATATAGTTCCAAGTATTAAATCATTCAATTTGCATACCTTAACTTTAGAGACCAGGAAACTGAAGCCGAGAGAGACTAAGAGATTTGCCCAAGGTCACGAAGCTAGTATCTAAAGAACTCACCAGCGCTCAACGTAAGTGGAATATCGTGATGTCTCTCATTCCCTGAGTCAAACAGTCTCTCTTATTATTTCTCAGACTGCTTTTGCCTGTGCTGCAAAAGTATGTATAATAGTAGCAAATGCTCTTGGGAACAATACCTTTGCATAACACCTGCAACATGTGCTAACATTTCTAGAATATTTTATTTATTATTAAATACTGCCTGTCATCTGCTAAACTGATTAATCAGCCTCAATCCACAGGTTTGAAAATACCACACTAGACCCTGAGTTATAAAAGGGCAGGGGCTTGCTCCCCATTCCCAACCTGACTCTCAGTCTCATCTAAGACCAGCCATCAGTCTGCTTACCCATTTGAATGTTTATACACTAATGAAAATTTGGAGGGGGAAAAAAAATCTCCAACTGAAGATTGAGGGGTTGAGTCCAGCCCACAAAATTATTTTCTTCTGTCTGAACATTGCTTAATAATTTTGTTTAAAGGTTGCTAACATTTGAAAATCAGGCTATTTCACAGAACTATCCAGATCCCCAGCTTCTGAAATAATCCCATCTAGCCTGGGCCATGGTGGAGGGGGGAAGAGTTATGGTGACCACCTCCCTCAGTCTCAGACCTCCGCCCCTGTTCCTCTGGCTCCAGTCTATATTGCTCATTTGCATTGGATTTGCATTGTCCACCTGAGACTTCTAAATACCGGCTTAGTGTCTGGTGGAGAACCTTACTATTGGAAAGAAAGAGGCATATTCTACAGGTAAACAATGACATTTAGAAATCTTTCCCATCCTCCATTCCCTGAGAGGATTTTCACTGTGACCTTAAGATGTAATTGCTTGGATGCTTAAGGACTTTGAATTTGAATTTGGACTTCTCTTTGTTCCTTCTATTTATGTAGCCAGAGCCTTGTTTTAAGACTTCAGGGCTGCTAGTTTCTCTATCTTCCTCATCTAAAGTCCTTTAAGAGGCCTGCTGGGAACCCCAATTCCCTACTGAGAATCTTTAGAAGCAAACTACCTGCTAGATGAATAAATCTCACAGGAGAAGACTCAGCAGCTGGGGAATTTGAACTGCCTGCCTTAGAGTTGGCAGTCCAATTCCTTACTGTCTAGGTGGCCAGACCTCCCTTCTATGCCAGAAAAAGTTGGGTTTGCTTTCCAACAAATGCATCTCGACACAGCCACCAACCTCTGCCAGTTAAGGCTTGCTTTGCATGTTGCTGTGATGCTATCCGTGCTGGTTTCAGCAGGGTTTTCAGACTAAAACGGACCAGGAAAAAAAATCCTAGCAGGCTGACTTTGAAAACCTCATGGAAAGATGGGTTCAATCTAGTTGTGACTGGGGTTGTCTCAAGTCAGAGGCTTAACAGCATCTAACAACCACCAACAACAACCAGGTGCCTGGAGGCTGTGTGCTGTAAGTTGCCTGGGATATGATTCTAGAAAAAAAAAGACTGTTCACAAGCCCTGCCTCTGGAGCCTGATTGCCATTTGCTAGCTGGGTGACTTTCATTTAGCATCTCCATGGCTTCATCTGAAAAATGGGGAAAATAATAGCATATATCATGCAGGATCTTGGGAGAATTAACTAAGATAATCAAGGTAAAGAGCTTCCCATGGCGCTTAATAAATATTAGCTACTGTGCGTTGAGAACCCTGGGGTATTCAGCAGCCTGGCTGTGGAGGATTCTGCAGTGACTGAAGGGCAGGCCTGCCCTTGCACTTGAGCTGTTCGTGCACTTGAGCGGCTGGCTGTCAGAGACGGCCATCAGCTCAGGTGAAGGCCAGAGGGGAAGACCTGACTGCCTTTGAAATCTGCCCTTTGTGCTCATCATTCCCTAGGGCTTGTTGGTAACCATGACAACCCAACTTACAGATTGCCAAGTTCAAAACAATGTTTTCAAGTGCGGAAGTTGTGCTGAAATCATCCCTGCCTGTGAGGAGGAGTGGGCACCACTGGTCTGTGTGACAGCCCACTGCTCCCTCCTGTCCCTTCACATGTCTGTGAACCTAAGTCACAATGCTCAGGCAGAAGCAAGGCCACTCGTATGGAATGACCAGAGCCATACACACCACTTACAAAGTGACGGGACAGTGAGTGACCTTAGCCTTAGCTTTAGGCTCTACTGTCTGGGATCCATTTGGGGCCCAGCTCCTCAGGAAAGGCTGTTGTTGTTGTCGTCATTATGTGCCATCGAGTCGCTTGCAACTCATAGCGACCCTATGTAAAAAAGCCCTAAACCCTGATCTACCCTGTGCCAGTCTCACTGCCTCTGACACACTGATCCTGATTACCCCAGTCACTGAATCAATCCACCTCATAGAGGGTCTTCCCCTCTTGCGCTGTCCCTTCACCCTCCCAAGCATGATGTCCCTCTCCAAGGACCTCTCCCTCCTTACAACATGTCCAAAGTATGTCAGACAAAGCCTCAGAATCCTTGCCTCCAAGGAGCAGCCTGGTCTAAACTTCTCCAGGATGAATCTGTTTGTTTTCTTGGCAGTCCATGGAACATTCAGTACTCTTCTCCAGCACCACAGCTCAAAGGCATCAATTCTCCTTCTATCCTCCCTGGTCATTGTCCAACTCTCTGATGCATAACAAGTGTTTGCAAAGACCATAGCCTGTATCAGATGCACCTGTCTCCAGAGAAACACCATTGCTCTTCAGTACCCTGGAGAGGTCCCTAATAGCAGACTTTCCCATTGCAATGCAGTTTTTTTTTTATTTCCTGGCTACTGGTGCCAATAGTGTTGACCATGGAGCCAAGCAAACTAAAGTTGTTAACAATCTCAATCTCTTCACCATCCATCTTGATGCTTTCAGTTGGTATGTAGTTTAAATCCACCAGCTGCTCCATGGAGAAAGATAGGCAATCTCCTCCCATGTGATTAGCGGACTCAGACAGTCTGCTGGAGGGTCATCTATAGAGTGGCTCTGACTCCACAGGACACAACAAAATCAAAATTAACCTAGTGCAAACCTCCTCAGACTGGTCTGATGGGGGCAGCAGAAGTCAGTGTATGTGGTGTGTGAAGTGTCGAGCACACAGTGGGCCTGTAGTAATGATTAGATCTTTTCCTCCTCCACAGTGGGCAACTCGGGTATTCTTTGCATACCTCTGAGTCCATGTCTTCACTCTCAGACTCCTTTTCCAAGAATATTCTTCACATGTTGTTGTTGTGTACTGTCTAGTCAGAACCGACCCAGAGCTGACCCTCCAGCGGGTTTTCAGAGGCACTTAGTTAATCAGATGGAGGAGACTTCCCATCCTTCTCACACAAAGCAGCTGGTGGGCACAAACTGTGTACCTTCAGGATTGCAGCACAGCTCCTTGCCACCAGGCCACCAGAGCTCCCTGCAAGCTTTAAATTCCTGCCTGTTGAAACAACGTTCAGTGCACTCTGAGGAAACAACTGCAACCACACGATGGTTCACTACAAAGATATCAATTAAAACATGTGGAAAGATAAATATTTAAAAATAGTGAACTGATTACAGAAATTAAGGTATATTCATACAATAATATATGAGTCACCTGTTTAAAATAATGGAAATCTTAATTGACAGAATTGATGACTCTTATAAAAATTATATCATGAAGGAATATCCTCTATATGGCTGTGATAGATAGATAGATAGATAGATAGATAGATAGATAGATAGATAGATAGATAAAGGTGCATAGATAAATATCTAAATATTAATCATAATTGGGTCATTTTTGTATCACTTTTCTGCTCCTTTACTTTTTTTTGTTTTTCACATGGATGACAGGGAAAAACATCTCTAACCTAGCAGCACAGAAACACTAACGAAAAGAACTCATTCACAGTCTAGTCGGTAAAAAGTTGTGCTGCCAACCCAAAGATCTGAAGGCGGTTCAAATCCACCACCTTCTCTGCAAGAGAAAAATGGGCAGTCTCTTCCTGTGTAATCTACAGCCTCCGAAAACCCAGTGGAAGGTTAGCTTCAGGTTGGTTCTTATTTTTTTTTTTTGATGGCATGTAATAAAAATAACAATACTGCTAATATGAGGATGGGAAATCTCCTCCCATGTGATTAACTGCCTCTGAGAACCCATTGGAGGGTCAGCTATGGGTCGGTTCCGACTCAATGGTACACAACAACAACAACTGCTAATATAATGCTGGGATTAATATTCATTCTCTAAAGTTCTCATGGGAGTCCACCTCTGCCCCAGGGGCTTTCTGGGCCACCTCTGGCTCACACAGAAGCCCCTTTCCTTTCTCTGGAGTCCTTACACTTTTCGTGCCTTCCTGAAGACACATCTGGTGGCCCACTCTGTGCTGTGCTGGTGGTCCCCTTCCCTGCTCTGGCATAAGCTCCGAGGGTGACAGTGGTTTGCTTAGTCCTTGCAGTCCATGAGTGAAGGCGTGAACTAGTAAGTCCTTCAGCATCTGGGTGTGACACCTTCTCCTGTGTGAGTCTTCCAGTCTCCTTCCTCCAGCGTTGCTGGTGTGGTCCGTAGCAAGCTGTTCTGCTAATGCAAACACTGTTCAATTCTACCAACATCTCCTTGAGAGAAGAAGACAGAGAGTCTCCTCCCATTGCAGTTGAAAGTCTTGGAGGGTTGCTGTGTGTCAGAACAGACGCTGTGTCAGTCAGCAACAGTGTGAGGGATTCCTCCGTCTCGTCTCTGAACCCTTTGAAGTGGCTCCCTTTCCTCCAGTCCTACCCTCCCTGCACTAATTCTCACTGCTGTTGTCTGTAGCCCTGCTGAAGCCTTTTCCTGCTAGGGGTCTGACAGAGAAACCAGGGGACCATGATCCGAGTGCAGGGGACACAGTCCTGGCTCCAAAGGAGTAAGTGAGAAGCATCAAACTGTAGCCCAGAGAGTGGAAAAAGGCACTGTACGGGGACACACTGTCCATTATGGACGCAGCCCTTTATGCAAAGCTTGAGGCAGAACTGAGCAAAAGCAGAAGCTTTTGATGTCTCTTCTCTAAAGTGTTATGATTACCGGTTACAACTACGATAGACAGCCAGTGGTTCTTGGCCTTTATTGTTTTAGAGACACTTGGGAAATGTTTCAAAAGGGCTGTAAAGCTCAAAATTTACCCAAAGAGCTAGTGACTTAATTGGCTTGAGGTACTAAGGTACTCCTGATCCGGGCTATAGTCTTCACAATTATATACTATGCGTCGGAGAGTTGGACAGTGACTAGGAATGATAGAAAGATAATTGATGCCTTTGAGCTGTGGTGCTGGAGAAGAGCATTGAATATACCATGGACTGCTAGGAGAACAAACAGGTTTGTCCTGGAGAGGGTGAAACCAGGCTGCTACTTGGAGTCAAGGATTCTGAAGCTTCGTCTGACATACTTTGGGCATGTTGCAAGGAGGGACTGGTCTTTGGAGAGGGACATCATGTTTGGGAGGGTGGAGGGACAGTGCAGGAGAGGAAGACCCTCGATGAGATGGATGAATTCTGTAATTGGGGTGTTGGGAATGAATGTGTCAGAGATGATGAGGTTGGCCCAGGATAGAGCAGCATTTAGGGCTCTTGTACATAGGGTCGCTATGAGTTGCAAGAGACTCAATGGCACTTAACAAAAACCTGGAATTTATTCCAACTCTTAACGATCCTATTTGACAGAGTAGAATTGCCCTGTCAGATTTCCAAGGCTGTACAGAGTACGGAATATCCTTCCCACAGACTGCCAAAAGGACAAACGGATATGTCTCGGAGAAAGTGCAACCAGAGTGCTTCTTGGAGGCAAAGATGGCAAAGCTTCTGCTCCTGTTATTTTGGACCTGTTGCTAGGAGAGGCCATTCTTCTTTGGAGAAGGTCATCATGCTTGTAAGGGTGGAGGATCTCTGTAGATGGTAATTGTGTTACCAGTTACCATCAAGTAAATTCCAATTTATGATGACTCTTTATGTGTCAAAGTAGAACTTTAATGGATGAATCTTCTGAAATAGATCACTAGGCCTTTTTTCAGATGTACCTCTGGATGGACTTGAACCTCCATCCTTCTGATTATCAGCTGAGTACATCAGCTATTTACTCCACCCAGGGTGTCCTTTAGTGTGTAAAGTCACCAAAATGTAGGGGTTAATTTGTTAATACAGCAAAACCCGACTTAGCCTGACCAACACAACCTTTAAACATCACTCAACCAATATTCCCACTAAATAATCTTCCCCAAAATGTGACTCTGAATTTTACATGACTGAGTGTTTGGGGCAACATTTATAGAGGAACAATTAGACTTTACTGGCGGGTAGAATAAATAATCATGTATTAATTGAAGAAGGAAAAAATAATTGGAGAAGGAAGTAAAAATCTGAAAAATCTGAAGTTGCTCCTAAAAGGCTGAAAAGACTGGCTCCTAATTAGATCTTCCACCTTGTCCTTGAGTTCAGTGAAAGCAAATCTATCCAAACCGAATCCATCACCTTCCAATGATTTCCTCTTGTGTGGGGACAGCAGCATCAATTAGGTCCCAGGATGGATGTAGGTAAAACTTCGCTTCAACAAGCACTCACCCTGTCTTGCTTCTAATTGTCCATTTATTTCTCTCACAAACAGTGTTGATAGCTCAGATGCTACTTGTGCAGAGGAATGCCTATTCCCCTGGGAGGCTGGCTGGGGAAGCGGCTGAGTGTGGCCTGAAAGTTTCCATGGTGATTACAAACCAACCACCAGAAGGCTATGCCCAGTGAAATTCCTCGTTAGCCACTAACCAGCTAATTAGAAGAGGCCTTTTAGCACTTGCTGGCATTCTGGAACATTTCTTCCTGGGAGGGTTAGGAATGGGTGATCAAGATTTTACCCCAAGACCAAGTCTTTTTAGCCCCAAATTCAGGGGGAAGGAGGAGGCAACATGTAGAGAAGAGAAGCAGTTTATTCCTTTGGCCCGTATATCAGTAGATATTTGACAAGTCTTGTTGTCTTGCATCTGGTAAATCCTAAGGGCCGCTCATGGTAACCCGCTCACATCCAAGGCCTAGAGGTTAGTAAAGGAGGAAGTGATCCTGGCAACCTACGCAAGATCTGGAGAATAGTTGAAATGGTGCCGGGGACAGAGATAGGTGAGAATCAGATTGGGGAGTGAGTGGGTGTCTAGTAAAGCAGGCTGGCATTAAGGTCATGTTATCATGCTTTGGTTACCTGTTGGTAGAAAGCTGTGCTGCCATCCCAAAGGCAGGCAACTTGAATCCACTCACTGCTCTAAGGGAGAAATAGGAACAATCTCCTGTGCAATTTACAGCCTCCAAAAACCCACTGGAGGGTCAGCCATGAGTCAGTTTCAACTCTAAAGCAATGAGGGTTGTTATTCAGTGATGCTCATGAAACTGGCTTCGTGGGTGTGCAGTCCACATGGTCACAGGTCTCCATTATCGGGGGGGCTTCCATGCCCAGCACAATGAATGCACTGCTGTCACCACTTTGAAATTCTTTATATATATATTATTTTTTTTTGGTATGTGTGTGTGTGTGTGTGTACACCATCAAATTGGATCTGACTGGTACAGGAGAAGATTACCCCTCCTTCTCCAGCACAGCATCTGGTGGATTTGAATTGCGTACCTCTGGGATTGCAGTGCAGCAGCTTCTTGCCACTAGGCCACCAGAGCTCCCTCCACCTTGAAATTCTTAATAATTTTTGGAAAGGGGTGATGTGTTTTTCCTTTTACGCTTAGCCTGGAAAAGCATTTAGTTGGTCCTGGATGCTCATATGGGGCAGGTGGCCCCAGATAAACAGAGGCAGCAGGTTATGGATATGAGAAAACCCCTTTAGGGCTTCCCTTGACTAACAGACCTTGGATCCACTGCACCATGACGGACCCCAGAGACACATTGTGACAAAGCATTCCAGGTCAACAGTCTGAAAGACGTGACTATGAAAGACCTAACTCTGCGAATCAGTTTGAAATGGGGGAAAAAAGACCTAACTTCTCTGTACCTCACCTTTTTTAGATCTGTCACTGAGATGCCAGCAGTTGTTATTTCACTGCCTTTGATGAAGATTAGCTCATAACTATCATCAAGTAAAAGACACGGCTTGAGTTTGACTACCAACCAATAGAGTCGAGATTCAGATCCACTCAGCGTTAGCTCTGTGGGAAACTAATAGACAAACAAAAGGCAGAGGGATAAAACAATGTCAAACTCACTGTCCTCAAGTCAGAGCTAACTCATAGCTGATCATCCAGTGGATTTTCATTTCCTGTCTTTCTCCCACGGACTGAGTTCGAACCAGCCACTCGTGAACTATGCCAACATGGCTCTCTAACAAAAGGAAAAGAGAAGACTCTGTTAGTATGATTAGTGGGCTCATGGCAGAAAGGCCTGGAAGATCATCTATCTCTATGAGACTAGTCATTGATCACAGAAAGTTCACTAGGGAAATGACAGCCATCATTCTGACCCTTCCTCACAAATACAACAAGCAAGCAATTTTTGGCCTTGAAGGACTCTGAATTGGGAAACAAAGGACGGTGTGAATGTGCATACAGCCAAAAGGCAATGAAACATTCGTTACCTGTGGTAAGAAAATTGCTTCTTTCGCTAGCCTTGCCCTCCCCATCAGCCATGCAGACCAGCAGTAGTTGTGTATCAGGGAGGCAACACCAACACAAGAACCTGCCTCCTTAACCACCACACACCCTGCCGGTATCAAGAAAAGGACCTCAAGTGTCTGCTGTGAAATCCACATGGCAGAATGCCCCTGGCATTTGTTCAGAGCATCTCGGCATCTCCCTTACCTGGGATGTGTTTGCTGCAAACCTGCTAAGTATTTGCTACAGAAAGCCCCAGGCAGTGGAGTCTCTTCCCACAGCCAGCACTTTACCTGCTTCTTCGAACACTTCATAAATCAGGCTTCAGAAACCAATGCGTCAGGCCTCTCTGGGAGTCAGTTTGGGTCTTACTGCTCCCTCTTCAGCTAAGCATTAAGGATTGCTGACTGAAACTTCTGTATACTGGGAAACAGGAATTCTGAGTGGAGGTTTACATCCTAAGGCAGGAAGGGGCTGTGAGCAATAAGGTAGATCTTCCTAGGAGTCTGTATGGAGAGTGACAGGCCCTCCCTGTAACTAAACAAATTCTTAGAGGGAGCTAGGAAGTTGGTTACCTAAGTGGAGAGGAGTCTCCCAACCACTACTGGACCACAGGGTTTCTGAATCCAACATGACCTATCTCTCAAAGGTACTTCTGAAGAGTTCCATCCTCTCCTCCTCCTGAAATGGAAAAAGAAAAAATCTGTGCTCCTTCAAGATATAAGCAGCCCCCACGGAGCAGGGAAGGAAGCCCTGAGAAAACCTCAAGGGGTGCCACCCAGCTGTGAAAGGGGCTTGCTGGGTATGGATTTTAACAACTGAAAATGTGGTTGCATAAAACAGAGAAGAGAAGGAAGTAATAACAGGGATGGGAGGGTGGCGGGGCACTGTGCCCCTGGTGGGGCACACGATTAGCACACGATATCTCACCTGAATGGCAGTGCCCACTGGTGGGCAGATTGATTGTAGAATGCTCCTTCTTGTGTGTTTGCGAGACATTTCAAGTTGAAAACAGAGATCTGGAACTTTCTGATTCTAGTTAAACCTGGGAGAGGGAAGGCATGCATTGTCATGGATGGAGAAAGGAAATGGTAAGCGAAGCTTAAACATTTTGCCCACTTCAAAGTCTTTTTCAAATATTAGGCAAGAATACTAAATACTAGAAGAATGAACTGAGGTAGTTACCAGCCTTGACAATTTCAATATCACAACAAACACAAAAGGAAGGAATGGAGGGAAGGAGGGAGACAGAGGGAAGGAGGGGGTGAGGAGAGAAGGGAAGGAGGAAGGGAGTTTATATTATAGAAAAGGATGATAAAAAATGATTGCCCAACTCAAAATCTCTAACCAAAGTATTGAGTTTCCCATGTAGAAACTGATTTTGTGCGTGTTCTGCCCTGTATATTCTCAACATAACAATAAATAAAACACATGATAGATTTTAAAAGAAAGGAAATGAGATGAAGCTCACTTCTATTCTGAAACACGTGGGTGGCCATGTATTAGAATTCCTTGTATTGTCATAAGTTGTTTGTATCTGTTTGCTTTTCTAGTAAGATCATAGGAGTCCCTGGCTGACGCCAATGGTTATGCCCAGCTGCTAACTGTGAGGTCAGAAGTTTGAATCCGCCTCCAGATCCCTCAGAACAAAGGCCTGGCTATGCATTTCTGGGGGAAAAAACAGCCACTGAAAACCCCATGAAGCACAGTTCAATTCTGACACGTGGCATCATCACAAGTTAGAACTGACTCAACAGCCACTGATTTGGCTTGGGTCTGGGCTTGTAAGTATCATTATTCTTGTCATTAGGAGTCCTAGTGGCACAGTCGCCAAGAGCTGGGCTACTAACCAAGATATCTGAACTTACTAGCCAATCTAAGACAGGTAAGAGCCCAAGTCTGTGCACATCTGCAGCCTTAGGTAGGATTTACCTGGCAGGTCTATGCATGCCTCCAGGGCTGCTATGATTTGGGATCAGTTTGACGACAAGAAACTTAAGGTTGTCACTGTTGCTTTTATATTTGGCATCGTAGTTCTTCAGGTTCACTCCTGGCTCCTGTGCACCGTTTGAGCTATATAGAGACTGTCTCCACTGTGGGGTGTTGGAAACGGCCAAGGAAGGATACTTTGAGATCCTTTGTGAGTTCTTCTTCTCCCAGGAAGAAATTCTACTCATCCAGAGTTCGCTCTCTCAGACCCAGTTCCTTAGATTCACCTTTAAATTCTTAGCATCTAAATTCTTTGACTTTGACTGATGAATTTGATCTAAAGAAGAGTGGCTGGCCCTTGGTCACACTGTGAGTCACAGCAGAAGTTACGCTTCCAACGTTCCCCCTGCTCGCAAAGAGTTTTCTTTTTGTGGCTAATGTGCCTTCATTTCTGCCAGGCTTAGAGAAGTAGTAATTCACTGTGTACATTCATAGAGGATGTGATCTCTGCTCCTGACTTGACTTGAATCCCTCAGGATAACCATTATCTCAGGAAAATCCAGCAATACCTGATTGGAGGCTGGGTGGAGGGAGAGGCTGTGGGTGCAAGGCTTCGGTGAGCACAGGGAGTGCTTATCTTCAACTGCAGTGAGCTGGATGGGAGGCTAATTGGCAAACAAAAGGTGGAGAAGAGGCTGTTCAAGCATGACCTGAGAATCCTGCCAGCCCTGGGGTCTGGAGAAGCGAGGCTCTGCCTGGAGGTCTGGGATAGTGAGAGGGGGGCTGCCTGCACTGCTTGCTCCTCTCCCCTCTGGACATTGGGGCCCCAGAATGTCAACTCTGGCACCAAATGGAACTGGGTTTGATTCCTTCTCTCTGCCGCTTAGCGCTTGTATAACTTTGAACACATTCCTTCCCTCTGTGAACTGTTTTCCTGGTCCGTCAGGAATGTATTTTGTCTCCAAATCTTTTCAATCTGTATGCAGAACAGATCATCCGAGATGCTGGGCTGGACTAGGAGGAATGTGGCATCAGGATTGGTGGAAGAGTCATCAACAACCTGTGTTATGCTGATGACACAACCCTGCTTGCTAAACTGAGGGGGACCTGACGTGCTTGCTACAGAAGGTCAAGGACTGCAGCCTTCAATATGGATTGAAGCTCAACAACAAGAAAACAAAGATTCTCACCACTGGGCCAATTGGCAGTGTCAGTATGGATGGTGAAGAGGTTGAGATAGTTAACAGTTTTAGTTTACTTGGTTCCACAGTCAACACTCTTGGTAACAGCAGCCAGGAAATCAGGAGGCGAATTG
>NW_006399936.1:4069218-4074911 GCF_000299155.1 Elephantulus edwardii | reverse complement strand
TTAGAACCACATGCCTTTGGGAATGCAGTGCAACTTCTTGCCACGAGGCCACCAGAGCTATACTACATGTGACATAGTTGACACTTGTGGTTGTGGTTGTTAGGTGTCATTAAGTTCACTGGAATCTTGCCCTATCTTATACTCTCCTCACGATCTCTACTTTGCTTAAAACCATTGCTGCACTCACTGCGTCATCTTGTTGAGGGCCTTCCTTGCTTTCCCAGACCCTCTATCTTTCCTAGCATCATGCCTATTTTTTTCAAGGGCTGGACCCTCCTGACTTCACGCCCAAAATATGTGAAACAAAGTTCCGCCACCTTTACCTCTTAGGAACACCAGGGTCGCACTTCCTCCCAGGCAGATTTGTTCTTGTTGTTGTTTCTGTTTACCGTCGAGTCGGAACTGACCCATAGCTGACTCTCCAGTGGATTTTCAGAAGCAGTTTAATCACCTGGGAGGAGAGTGTTCATTCTTCTCCTGCGGAGTAGCTGGTGGCCTCAAACCGTGTGCCTTCAGGGTTGCAGCACAGCTTTCTTGTGAGCTGTCATCAAATCACCTCTTACTCAGAGTGACTCTCCGCTCTACACAACAAAATGTTGCCCTTTCCTTGTCATCTTTGCAGTCACTGGTCTGCTAAACTCAGTGCTGCAACCACTCTGTATTTTCAGTGCCTTTGCACCTAGAGGGCTCATCGGACACTATTTCAGACAGTATGGTCGCCCACGGTGTTTTCACTGATTCTGTTTTGGAAGTAGATCACTTGGACTTAGTCTGTTTTCTTCTGCAGGCTTCTCTGAAGCTTGTCCAACACAGAAGATCCTGCTGGTATTTGAAACACTAGTGGTATATACCCCAGTGTCAAAGCAATATGCAAGCCACCACAGTGTAACAAGAAGACAGATGGGTGGTGGAGTGGCCACGAGAACCCCATAAAAGTTTATCATCACCATGCCCATCATTTTAGTATTCGCAAAAGGCAGTAAGATCCTTGGACTCTGTCCTCAGCCCCTCGTGTTGAATTAAGAGACCACAGGGACATTGAATGGCAAGAACAAGAATCATCAGAGTAACAGAAGTAATAATACAAGTTGTCGTTGTTGTTGAGTACCGTCAAGTCAGAACCAACTCATAGCTGACCCTTCAGTGGGTTTTCAAAGGCAATTCATCACACGGGAGAAGATGGCTCATGCTTCTCCCATGGACCAGCTGGTGGGTTTGAACTGTGGGCATTCAGGTTTGCAGTGCAGCTTCTTACCACTAGGCCACCAGAGCTCTTAATAATACAAGAGAGAAATTAATATTTAGGGGCTTACTCTGATTTAGAAATACTATCTGGCACTGTCACGTTCATATGCTTACTTAATCTTAAACAGTGAGGCAAATGGGATTTGTGTCGTCATTTTATTGTTGGAGAAACCAAACTCCACACAGATGTGGGGGTCACTGGCTAGTGTGTGTCAGAACCAGGCTCAGAGCCCGCGTGTGTGTAAAGGGATCCACTCCAGGGGTCCTCTCCACACTGGGGCAGAGAAAGCCACACCATGGATTCAGTGGGTGCCTAGAAACCCCAAGTGCTTCTAATGGGGACGAAGAGGACACAGCAAGGGAAAGTGAGTGAACAGTGGCAGGAAAATGAATCGGGGTATGGGGAGAAGCTGCCTGCCATTAATCATCATGAAGAATAGGTCCCAGAGAGCTGCCTCTGGCTCCATGGTGATTAATGACCTTTTTAATTTCCCTGTGCATCATCCTAATTATGCAGGGGGCACTGAAAGAGCTTCACCGTCCCTGGGGGACCAAAAGGCTTTGTCCCAGGGGGACCAGGGCTTCAGGAGCTGCAGACCAGATCCCGGAGGCCAGGGAGACCGTATTGATCTCACTTGGGAGGCTTATTATGGTCACTACCCTCTGCCTTCAAACTCAGTTGGCAAAGAAATAGAATTAATTTTTCTTTTCCAAACTCTTTTGTTCATTGGATCGCTATGAGTCGCCCACAACTCGATGGCACTTAACAACAATGAGAGAGCTCTGTAGGCCTGGTGGATAGAAAGTTATGCTACCAAGCCAAAGGTGTGTGATTTTAATCTGCAGCCCTCCGGCCTGGTTTTAATTGTTTTGGATCAAACATTCTTCTAAGTGATTTAGCACTGGTCTGTCCGTTTGCTGTACAAAGATAACTCGTGGTTGCTGTGATGCTAAACTCTGTGACACTGATGTATCAAATGCGATCATGGTTACACATGATAGACAGTGTTTGGTGGAGCTCCCCAATTAAAACAAGTTTGGAAGCAGGAGTGGCATCCACTTCTGTAAATAGCTTGCCTCTGGGAACGTGGAGAAATGATGAAAATTGTACAAGTGTTCAGGTCTTTCGTTCATAGGGTTGCTATGAGTTGTCTACAACTTGATGGCACTTAACAGCAACCACAATAAACTCTACTACAGTTTAGGTTTATGTTCCTGTTCTTCCAGGATGGCAGACTGTTCAGCTCGTCCCTCAGTTTTGTCTAGGTGCGGAGTGTCAGGCCTGGGATGAGACTCTGAGGCAGTCAGCTCCTTGTCCGTCTTGAGTAGACAGGTCAACTCTAGTTCATCTTGCTGGAGCCTCCTCAGCTCTCAGTCAAGGAGGCTGCTATGAACATTGCACGTCCAGTTGCTCCTTTATTATCTCTTGGTCCCCAAGAACAATGGGAATTCCCTAGAAGCTATCTCTGATCCCCAGCATGGGATCCCAGACATTTACAGTCTTCCAAATCCATGCCTTGTTATTAGTTGTTCAGTGATAGACTTCTCACCTTCCATACAGGAAACCAGAGTTCAATTCCTGGACATGGCACAACCCCCAACTCTTGGTGTGTTGCTATATTACTAAGATGTGACACAGAGCTTTGGGCAGGAAAATCACGTTTCCTACTTCTGAAAATCAGCTAATGAAAACCCCATGAATCTTAATGATAGTGTCTACAGTGGGTCTTGGGGATGGCCCCAGACGAGGTGACATCCTGTACTGTTCTGCATAGGGGTCACTATGAGTTAGGGGTCAACCAAATGGCAGCTGATAATAATCTCACCAAGAATCAAGGTGTGGGGGCAGCTTCTGGCATGTTCTTGCTCATCATTCCTCTCCTCGTCTCACCCCAGCCCTGGGCAGGATAGAGTGTGTCCACTCCTCCTTCCTGGCCTCCCTGCTTTTCTTCATATACCCAGAAGTGTACTTCTACACAAGAGTTCAAGCTTTTGAACACAGAAGTGAGAAACCAGCAGGACACTGATATTTACCAGCCTGAGGCCTTAAGTCCAGCTCATTCTCATTCATTCTCTCTCCCTCTGTCTTTCCGTCTCTGTTTCTCTCTCTCTCCCCTCCCTGCCCCTCTGTCTCTTAAATTTTGAGACGGAAGAGGGGAGAGAAATAAGGAAAGAAGCAAATGGATGAAATCTCATAAATATTATCCTGCCACATAGAGGATGCTGTGGAGAGGCTGAGAAGGAGGAATGAGCACATCCTGTAGGAAAATCAATAAAATTGCTCATGCAGAGAGCAATATTTCTTTATTATTAAGAGCACAAGCTTATGAGTCAAACACATCTCAGTTTAGTCCTCGGCCCCTGTTTACTCCTGTGTGACTTTAGACAAGCGGCTTCGTCTCTTCCAGCCTCATCTGTGAAAGGGTGGAGAGCAAGTCTGTTGTTCAGAATTGCTGGAGGATCAAACAGGGATGGGGTGTGTGCAAGGGCTTCGCAGAGTTCTGTACTCATACCCATGGAAAGAAGGCCAGGCAGCTGAATTCGCTGAGTAGGAAAGAACAGAGAGTGGGCAGGTAAATGAGTGGTGGTAACTAAAATACTAGTCAGTATCTCAGGCAGAGTAGGGTTAGGAGGGATCAAGGACAGTGGAGGGGGGAAACTAAAATCTTCAAGGGGGCAGGCACACTGACAAAAAAAAAACCCACCCAGGTACTTGAGGAGAAGGGACACTGACAATTCTTCTTGATCTCTTTCGCTTGTGTATATACACACATGCACGTGCATGCACACACACACACACACACACACACAAATGCTCACTTGGATGAGTCAAATCTATCTCTCTTTCTAGAAGTTTCTCAGCAAACACGAGACATCTAGGTTGGCTGAACAAAGTTTAAAAGCAGCTGAATAAGGATCCAGGAGGGGTGGGAGAGGCTGGAAGCAGAGGGATGTGGATGTGCAGGAGGATAGGGTGGATTAAACATTGGGTTATACAATTTGATGTAAGGGGAGGGAAATTGAAAGAATTTGTTCAAATTTTATTCAAATTTTGCAAATAAACTAAGAGAGGAAAATGTATATGAATGAAACATACTGTAAAGGTATTACTATATGAAAATCAATTTTAAAAATGTGGTTTTTAAAAAAAAAAAAAAGCAGCTGAAGCAGGGCTTCCCTCTTTGCAAAGTGCATTAGGATCACCCAAGAGGCTCATCTGTGAAGTTGTTGGATTCTGGAAAGTGGATTCTCCTGTTTTGGTTGAAGGTCAGGTGTGGACAGTTTAGGTTGTCTTTTATTTAATTCACAAAGGTGTGTGAGTTTATTTGATTGGCTGGATTTAGCTATCAATGACTTGGTGGGCAGATCTTCATATTTAAAAGTCAGTTGGTTCACCCAGGCCTGGTGTTAATTGTGTTTAAAAAGGACATTGTTCTAAGCGGTACAGCACTTGTCTGTCAGCTTGCTGTACAGATAACTTGGGGTTGCTGTGATAATGGAAGCTGTACCACTGGTGTGTCAAATGCCATTTGGGTTACCCATGCTGGACAGTATTTGGTGGAGCTCCCATATTAAGACAGGCTTGGAAGCTGGAGTGACATCCACTTCCTAAATAACATGCCTCTGGAACTCTATGAACTAAGAAAAGGAATGATAGTTATAGAACAGGGTTCAGGACTTTTGTTCACATAGTCGCTATGAGTCCTGCTTGACTTGATGGCACTTACCAACAAGAACCTTGTTGACATGCAAACCCTATGTCAGCAACTCTGGATATGACACACGATTCTACAAGTCTTAAATAATTCTTATGCAGTGTTCATGTTGTCCGATGCAAGATCACACTTTTGGCAACTGGAGACTAAATGACTTCTTGATGAGGTGGGATTACCTTGAAATTTCCAAGAGCCCTTGCTCATTCTGTTTTTCTTGGAAATAACTCTCTCAAGCCTTTCCTCAATGAACTTGGTAGTTTGAATATGTCAAGCATCTCCACTTTTTACTAACTTATTAAGAAGTGAAAAAAGAGGAAATTCAGTTTGTCAGTTAAGCTTAAGAAATTGTCTTAGCTTCGGTGAGTAGAGTTTACATTCCCCTATCCTGCGTTACAGTACTCTCCTGGGGAAAGTTGTCATCTTTTATCTTCCTCTCTTCTGGAGATCTCAGCAGAATGGATAGAAGCAGACACACCCTCTCTCTCTCACGCCTTACATGGTCTCCCCCAACCACAGATTCTTACGCACATTGATACAGTGGACACAAATAAAAAAAAATAAAAACTAACCCAAGTTCCTTATATTTTCTGAGGCCCAAAAAGATCTAGAATCTGTTCTGAATCATCACATCTTCTTTGATATCTTTTTTTTCTCCCTCCATACATGCCAGCCAGGGTAGTCTTATTTTCCCTCCAGTGCTCTTTAAAATCACCCTAGAGCTTTTTTTTTTTT
>NW_006399936.1:4063043-4067868 GCF_000299155.1 Elephantulus edwardii | reverse complement strand
AATGTGTAAGAGTTGCTTTCTCGCCACATCCTCTCCAACATCTATTACTTACTGCCCTATTAAACTTGGCCACTCTTACTGGAGTGAGATGGTACCTCATTGTGGTTTTGATTTGCATCTCTCTTATTGACAGTGATTTGGAGCATTTCTTCAAGTGTTTGTTTGCCATTTGAAGATCTTCCTCTGTGAAAATTCTTTCCACGTCTTCTGCTCATTTTGTAATTGGGTTATTAGTCTTTTTTCTTGGGGAGGACCAGGAGTATTCTGTAAACTTTTGTTATAAGACTCTTGTCTGAGATGATATTACCAAATATTTGTTCCCAGTCTGTAGGTTTTCTTTTCACTGTGTTGTTTTAGTGTAAAAAAAAAAAGAAGCAGGGGTAACCACAGCAGGAGCTTACACTCAGGCAATGGGACATTGACAATAAAGGTAAATCAGTATAAGTAGATTATATACTGTGATCTAAGGAGCTCTTGTGTCATAGTGGTTTATTCTAAATATTTTTTATTTTAATTGTAATTTTAACAGAAGTTTACAGAAAAGTTAGATTTTCATTCATTCATTCATTCATTCATTGTTGCACATTTTACCCCCTCTTCTTCCCTTCCCCCTCTCCCAGCAGACTTTTTTCACTAGTTATTTACTAAATTCTAATACAAATACAAATTCTTTCAATTTCCCTCACCCCCCAGCCCATCAAATTGTACAATCCAATGATTAATCCCCTCTTCCACTTGTACACCCACATCCCTCTGCTTACCTCCTCTCCTACCCCTCCTGGATCCTTATACTCATTCTACAATAATGGTTTTATACAATATTTATCCTTGTGGGACTGAATTAGTTCACTTAGTATAATGCTCTCAAAAGGAAAGTGGTTCAAAATGAACCACTGGAGAAAGAGACAACCTGTAACTGTAAATATTTACAGCCTTGGAAAACCCAATGGGTAGACTCAACAGTAGAGGATCTAGACTGTGATAAAAGTGATGTATACTAGTAGCACATACAGGGGATGGGTCATTATGTGAGCAAATAGTTGAAGGAGTTGAGGGAGTAAATCATGCACTTACCTGTATTCTAGGCAAAGTTTGTTGTTGTTAGGTACCCTTGAGTGGAGAATGACTCAGCAACTGTATGAACAAGAAATCTGAACCCTGCCCCATGCTGCGCCATCCTCACACTTTCTGACACACTTGAGCCCAGTGCTACAGTCACTGTGTCAGTCCACCTAGTTGAAGGTCTTCCTCTCTTTTGCTATCCCTTTACCTTCCCAAGCATGATGTCTCTCCAACGAATAACCTCTTCTAGCAACATGGCCAAAGTATGTGAGACGAAGCTTTATCATCTTTACCTCCAAGGAACACTCTGGCTGCCCTGTCTTCAAGCCATGTCTGTTTATTCTTTTGGCCGTCCATAGGACATTCAGTGCTCTTCTCTGACACCACAGTGCAGAGGCACCAATTCTTCTGTTATTCCTATCGTTGTTGTTGTTAAGTGCCGAGTCGTAGGCGACTCATAGCGACCCTATGAAGGAGAGTCCTCAACACTTGGGTGCCTTTCATCCTCTCTCCAGGTTCATAGGGTTTCCAGAGGCAAGCTATTATGGATGTGGATGCCACTCCTGCTTCCAATTCCTATCGTTACAGAGAGGACATGGCAAATGAAAGTACCCTGAGGCAGGAACATGACTGGAGGGTATGGAGCCAGTAGGTTTGTGTCATTGAAATAGTCAAGGTAACTAGAAGAAGACGAGGTCCAGTAGATAGATAGCACAGGTGACATCATACAGGCCTCAGAATGATGACATGGGTACTTCTTCTTTCACTATGAGAAAGAAGGTAGCATGGGCCAGTTTCAAGCAGAATCATGATCAGTGATAATCTAATTTATGTGAACAGTTCAGAAGGGAAATTAGGTAGAAGACCATATAGCTAAGAGATATTGGAAGCCTGGAACATGTAGTGAGAAGGGACTTTGCATAAATAAAGTCTGCCTGATGATTTGTACGGGAGTTTGAAAGGGAGAGGTGAAGAATTTTCTCAGGGCTTTGGCCAGAGATGCTGGGAAATGGATTGCCTGGAACTGAGATGAGGATGATCTTGAGTCAGTAAGTTTTAGGGAGAAAGGAAAGAGTTCTATACAAAACCTTTTTTCCCGGGAAGCAACTGGTGGGTTGAAACAGCCAATCCTTTGCTTATCAGTTGAACATATAGCCATTTTTCCACCAAGACTCCCTTTCATCTTGTTTTAGACCTTTTCATATGCTACTCCCTTACCTGATATTTTTCTACCCAAAGATCTGTTGACTTTTGATCTGTTTTTTATTATTCAGTTCTTTGCTCAGAATGGGTAGCTCAAAGAGATGCAAAGCTAACCTACCTCTACCATTGAGCTCTCATCTCATTTCCTTAATAAAACTCCTCACTGTCTGAAATAATGTGCCTATTCTTGTGTGAGCCTTGTGTCAGTTTCTCACAGAAATACATTGTGTTGTCGTTGTGTGCCTTTGAGTCAGAGCTGACCAACAGCTGACTTTCCAGTGGGTTTTCAGAGGCAATTAATTGCACGGAAGAAGATGGCCCATCCTTCTTGGGCTGGGCAGCTGGCAGCGGTGGATTTGAACCATATGCCTTTGGTATTGCCGCACAGCTGCTTATTACTAGGCCACTGGGCATATTTAAACAGTTTAAGCACCTTTTCTTTCTTTTTTTTTTGTGGTTGTTGTTGTTGTTGAATCCATCAGCTGCTGCAAGGATGATGGACAGTATCATCACATGCAACGTACTGTCTCTGAAATCCCTGGACAGTCAGCTGTGGTCAGCTATGGACTAGACCGTGACCTGATTCAACAGGAAACAATTATATGCCTTTTTTTAAAAAAAAAATCCTTTTATATTGCTTTTTCAAAGCACCTTTTCCTAAACAGTGCTCAGCATATATTAGTCTACCATCATCAACTTCTCTGCAGGAGAAAGATGGGAAATTTCCTCCTGTGCAATTTATAGCCTCTAAAAAATTCACCAGAGGATCGGCTATGAGTTGGTTCTGACTTAACTTTAAGGAGATAGAGATCATCAAGTGGATTTTTATAGCAAGTCTGCATCAAGTCTCTGAAGCTGTAATTCTAGGACTATCTTTTATATACTGTTTAAATGATGTTTTGTAGATGAATAAACTTTTATTTAAATTGTGATATATTGTACACATACTTAGAAAATTAAAGACCTATCCAAATCATAGATGTGTTAAGCAAAGAGGTCTTCTTAGAATTGAAAGTTCAAGTAACAGTATCATTTTCTAAATCATATTCCCTTCATTTTCTCATTTAATGAAAATCTAGATTAATGAGAATTATATTATTCACTAGGTAGCAGTTAACTAAATTGTAGACCACTACCATGGAGACTTGTATTCAAAAATTTGACCTTAACCAGCTTTTCTAAGTCTGGATTTTAAAAAAAGTCTCCTGCAAGTTATGACAAACATCACTGGAACAAGCAGAGAAGACTCTGAAAATTTTAAATAGTTAAAATTTTTATTTCAAGCTAATTGTAACTTCATATGCAATTGTAAGAAATAATACAGAAAAATCTCATTTACCCTTTGATACCACCAATCGGGAAATCACAAGATGTATTGCACTAGGCAATTCTGCAGTCAGGGACCTCTCCAAAATACTGAAGAGCAACGATGTCAGCTTGAAGACTAAGGTGCACCTGATTCAGGCTTTCTCAATCACCTGCTATGTATCAGAATGCAGGACAATGAATACGAACAACAAAAGAAGAATTGCAGAATTGATTCCTTTGAGTTGTGGTGCTAGAGAAGAGAGCTGACTAGCCCATGAACAGATATGCCCTGGAAAGAGTGTGGGCAGAGTGTTTCTTGGAGGCAAAGATGGTGGAAATTCATATTTCATACTTTGGACATACAGCTAGGAGAGGCTATTTCTTGTAAAGGGACCTCATGCTTCGAAAGACAGAAGGTCAGTCAAAAAGAGGAAGACTACTCCCTTCAATGAGATGGACTGATATTGACTTCAGCAATGGACTCTAGTGTCTCAGAGATTATGAGGATGGCACAGGATAAGGCAGGTTTCAAGATAGCTGTTCATAGGGTCACTATGAGTTGTACTCAACTCAATGGCACCCAACAACAACAGTCAATTCTTCTCTTCACACATAACAAAGTTATGGAACAAAAGAATCCAACACCAATGCAGTTTATACACAAAAAAGGTTCGAGGCATTGAACACCAATGATCAAAGACCAGAGGAACTGTAGGATGACATCAAAGATATCATCCATGAAGAGAGCAAAAGATCATTACAAAGAAAGAGGAGGAGATAAACTCTGGTGGCCTAGTGGCAAGAAGCTGTACTGCAAGCCCAGAGGAGAGTGGTTCAAACCCACCAGATCCTCCGCTGGAGAAGGAGGGGCAATCTCTTCCTGTACCAGTCAGATCCAATTTGACGGTACACACATAAAAATAATAAAAATAATTAAAAAAAAAAGAAAGAGGAGGAAGGAAAAACCAAAATGGATGTCAGACTATGGAAATTGCATTAGAATGTCGAGAAGCCAAAATGAGAGAGACACCAAGGTGAGGGAGCTGAACAAAAGATTTGATTGGGCAGCTCAAAAGGTAAAACAAAGTATGATAATGAAATGTGCAGAGAGCTAGAGTCAGAGAATAAAATGGGAACTCTCTCAGCATCTCTCCAATGGAAAGAACTGAAAAACAAATCTAAGCCATGAGTTTCAATACTGAGACATGCTATGAGCACAGTCGTCATCGTCGTCTTCTTTCTTTTCTTTCTT
>NW_006399936.1:4040752-4062943 GCF_000299155.1 Elephantulus edwardii | reverse complement strand
CTTCTTTCTTCTTTCTTCCTTCTTCTTTTTTTTTATGGGCACATTCTTGAATGATCCAGGAAACATCTAAAGAAGACAGAAACAATACACAGAACAACTATACCAAAAAGAATTAGTTGACACTGAAAAATTTCAGGAAGCACCATATGAACAAGAGGTTATAGATGAACAATGCTGATATTACAGGCTTCTGTGTGTATAGTGTTTTACCTCTGTTGATTTTATTTCTTATACATCTCTCCATGTCTTCCACTTCTTTAGTGGTATTGTGCTGATGATCTCTTTATTATATAATGCCTTTCCATCATTCATAAGAATAAAACTAAAATGCTCATTATTGTTGAGTCAGAACCAACTGATAACTGACCATACTTCTAACAACCGCAATGTTAATTTAATTCTACTCCTTTCCCCTTCCAATGCATTATTTATTTTTGGAATTTTAGGATTAATCTTCTGAATTCTTTTTTTGACATTTTTGTGTGGTTTATAATTTTCTTTTGTGTGTGTGTATTTGCCAGTTTACTCTTGCATTCTTCCCTGAGCTCCTCTATAGTTTTGTCTGTTATCTTTTATTTTCTCTCTGTTTTCCCTGATTTCTTAATTATGTTGCATGTACCTAAATAGAAATCTTTGGGAATCCTTTATCAAGTAGTTCCAGTAACATTTCTTTCTCAAGAAGAATTTGGGGCCCAAGTCGGGTGGCAAGTGTGGATGGGTATGGCTGTGGGAGTTTGCCAACTCTGAATTCTGATTGCCGATCACCAGCATAAGTGCTGGGGCAGTCCTGCGTGAGCAGAGTCAGCTGTCTGGTTTCTGTTCTAGTCAGCACATGGCAATAATTTAAAATGGTCCTATTTTGCTCATTGGAAGTTCATTGTTCTGCTTACGATTTTCATTCAGACTCTTTCTATGAGCAGCATTTATCCTGGCAGATTCAGCTGTACCCTTACTTCTCAAAAGAATCTTGTCTTGCCCCAAAATAGCACCAGCATGCATCCCAGACTAGAATTCTTATGAGGAATCTTTTCTCATAGCTTCTACTACACTTACATTAACATTGCCACTACTAGAAAGCAAGCTCAAGGTTCCTCATTCCATGCACACCCCTGAGGCATCCTGAACTCCATAGCTCTTTGTTCTGTGTATATACATGTATGTGGGTGTTTATCCATTTAATGTATTGTCATTTCATCCAGAGTAAGCTTAGATAAAAGGGACTAGCAGAAGTTGAAGCACAATAAATGAAAGACAGAGAGTGAGGCTGATAAAAAGCCATCCAATCCTGGGATTACTAAGCAATAAAGCATATGATATGTGTCAATGGGGTTCATCAAAATCCAGTGCTGAGCTGTCTAAGCAATAAAATGCATTTGCCACATTGAACAGCAAGAGATCCTCAGAGGGCCTTACCAGTAAAGTTTTGCAGACTTCTACAGAGGGAAAGGAATGGGCCAAGTAGGGAGCTGGAATATTAACCAGAACAATTTGTTTCCTGAATAGAAGATAGCTCAGTAAGAAGGCCTGTTGAGTTAGGGTCATGCTCATTTGAAGCAAACATCTTCTAATTAAGTTCTTAGAATACTTATCACCAATGTTACCACCACCCTTTGGGGAGAAAAAAATGTGTTCTTCTTTACTTTAGTTTGATATTCAAAATTACCTCATTTATGTCTTTGTTTATTGGCTGTCTGAGAAGGATGGTCAGTCTTCTCCTGTGTGCTTAACTGCCTCTAAAAACCCGCTGGAGGGTCAGCTAAGGGTTGGTTCCAACTCTACTGTACATAACAATGACCCAAAATGGCATAATCTAATCTAATAGTACCTGTCAAGGGAATTGCTCTATAGTATCTAGACTTGGGAAAGATATTTAGGTCCAGTACTAAGTAGGTGTCCAATCAATTTTGTTAAATGATTGAATAAGTTAATAATGAATGATAGGGAGCTGGCTGTTCCATGGAGAAAAATGGGCCATGGGCCATCTCCTCCCATCCAGTTACTGTCTCTGAAAACCCACCGGATGGTCAACTATGTGTCAGTTCTGACTCCATGGTATACAACAATAACAACCACCACACAAAGAGCATTGAGCGTGAAGTTACACTTAGACATGATTTTGACTCTGACCTTCAATCCATATGGGATTTTGAGGAATTGGTTTTCTATATATGAGATAATTTTAACATCATTTCATTACCCCCCTAATGGAAGGGTTAGATTTTACCTGGGCATCAGAGCAGCTATTTCATTCAATAGCTACTTAGATATCTTAATCAGCTGAGATAGCCTACAGAGTTTGCATGTTTGTTTAGGTAAAAAGGACTTCGAGTTTTAGTCTGAGAACGTGAGAAAAACAGTCTCCCTTTGGCTCCTAAATGTCTCTATAAAATTCTGAAATGTCCTAGAGCCGAGGTTGAAAACCATTTCACAAGATGTCGATATTGTGAGACTTTCTGCTTCCCTTTGATTCTATGATACTCAGAGTGATTCAAGATTAACGACTTTGGGGGATATGGAGCAAGTGAGAGGCATAGCCTGGGCTTGGTCTTAGGTCTATGTGACTCCTTCCACCCACCCACCCATCTGTCTATTCACATATCAGCTCTTCTATTTAGCAACAATTTACTGCGCCCGGCACACCAGGAAAAGAAACAGCTACGTCTTGGAAAAAGCACAGCCAGAGTGCTCCTTGGAGGAAAGGATGGTGAAGCTTCATCTCATACAGTTTGGGCATGTTGCCAGGAGAGGTTATTCCTTAGAAAGAGATATTATGCGTGGAAAGGTGGAGAGTCTGTGAGAGAGAGGAAGACCTTCAACAAGATGGATTGGCATATTTACTGCAGCAATGGGCTCAAGGGTGTCGGAGATGATGAGAACCGCACAGGAGAAGAGAGAGTTCAGACCCATTGTTCACAGGGTCACTATGAGTCATACACGATTCAGCAGCACCCAAGGACTCAATATTGGACAAACAAACAATGCTTCTGCCTTCTCGTCTAATGCTGAAATAAAAGAATATATTAGTGTTGTTGTTGTTGTTGTTAGGGGCTATTGAGTCAAGTACGACTCATAGAGACCCTGTGAACAAAAGATCTGAACCGGGTCCTGTCCTACGCCATCCTCACACTTCCTGACACACAAGAGCCCATTGCAGCAGTCACCGTGTCTATCCACCTGGTTGAGGGTCTACTTCTCCTTCACTGACCCTCCACCCTTCCCAATATCAAGTCGCTCTCCAAGGAATAGGCCCTCCTAGCAACATGCGCCAAGTATGTGAGGTGAAGCCTCATCATTCTTGCCTCCAGAGAGCACTCCAGCTGCACCCTCTCCAAGACATCTTTGTTTGTTCTTTTGGCCATCCATAGGTATCCCATTATTATTTACTGAAAGGCTGAAATGAGTAAATGTGACTCCAAAAGAAAGGATGGAAGGAGGAGGAAAAAGACATTGCTCATGGCTGAACCTGGAGCAGGGTACTTCAAATGTATCGTTTCTGTCATTTTGAAAATCAGTCCATGAGGTTTGTTGTTGTTTTATTTTACAAAAATAGTTCCCTGTTTTACCAAGGAGAGGTGAATGGACATGTCTAAGTCATACAGTCACACAGCAGAAGGTCTTTTAAAATAACCACACAAAGTGCCCAACGCTCTTGATGGAAACCTTAGTCTGCTCAGTATGAGCTAGGGACTTGGAAGACAAATCATCTGTAGGAAAGGGTGGAAATGGGTGGCCCATGGGCAAAAGTTTGTCCAATGTTTGGGATCATTTGGTTCACTGAAGGCCCTCTATGAGGTGGATTGATTCAGGGACTGGGATAATCGGGATGGGAGTGTCAGAGACTGTGTGATTGGCACAGAACAGAGCAGAGTTTAGGGCTGTTGTACATAGGGTCACTATGAGTCTCAAGCAACTCGATAGCACATAAGAACAACAACAACATTTAAAAAAAAATTATTATTAATGCCACTGAGTTGGAACTTACCCATAGCTGACCTTCCAGGGGGTTTTCAGATGAAACTGTCTTCCAGTGGGTTTTCAGGGAAAGAAATTGTCCATCTTTCTCTCATGGAACAGCTGGTGGATTCAAACCACCCGTCTTCAGGCTGACAGCACAGGTCCTTACCTGCAGCCCAAACTGTTAGACCAACATTTACATTTTTATTCTAAGTTTATCTAAATGTACCACAAAATCTAGAGTATTAATTACTCTTACAATACTAGGAGTGCTCTGAATTCTGAGCCTGCGTTCTTGTTTTGTACCAGTGAGCTGGAGCAGAGACAGGGCCAAACTCTCCAGTTCACCACAGCGCCCTCTCCTGCCCTAGAAAAGTCATTTGCTTGTTCACACATGAGTAACTGGTTCCATTACAACGTTTTCTCTCTGTCCTTTGATGGTCACTAAGATCTAAGATCCACTTCAACACATTCAAGCTACAGATCTCAACACAGAGTAGCAGAGAGGAGAAGACACTTGGCCAAAGTCACACGAACAGTGGAAGAATCTGGAATTTTATTGTCATTCTCCTTCTCCAGCCCCGTATCCCTTTTATGACTGCATCAGGAATGTGTCCATGAAGCCCTCCTGGTTCAATAACCCATGCTTGGAGATGTTCAGAAATTATAAGTGTTACCACAGGATCCATTTCCAAGGAGAACAATTGGTGCCTCGTCTCAAGTATAGAAAGCAAAAGAAAGCACACGTAAACATACAATAACAACAATAACATGGCAATGACAAGAAAGAGCAGATTCTGAAAAGGAGACACAAAATTAATATGTGCTTTATCACCCACAGATCTTCCGCCATTCAGGCTGCCAGCTGGATGCCTAGTTTTGGATGTGAACTTTAGAGACACTCCTGCTGTTCCAGCATTAGGCGTTGTCAGCCAATAGTATTTTCCTTTCCCTCTGAAAGCTTCAAATACAAATGCTTCTTCGGCGTGGCACCCAGCTATGGGGGAAAGTCTCCCCCATTGATGGCAGAGACTCCAGGGTCAAACTTTACATCCAGTGGTTCAGTTCTGTCAGGACACGTTGTGCTTACAGAACCATCAAAGTCGCCCCTTGTGGAACTTGGTGACTCATAGAATCCTAGAGTCACCGCTTTGGAGATTTGGAAACTTAGTCACCTGAAACCACCAGACATTTTTAGAGGCCGCTAAGTCTATTCTTCCAGCAAACGGAGTTGTTCTGAAGCAGTCAGTCTTGAATGATGAGTAAGCCTCATGGATAAGCTTCACTGAGCTCAGAAAGTGAAGAGAGGAAATAGTAGGGAATGAAAAGGCGACTGCAAGCTTGGAGGGTTCCCATGTGTCTTCTGTGCTACCCAGCACCACTCAGGCTTTGCGAGAGTCGTCCCAGAAGTGTCAGCTAGAAAAAAGTGTCAGGGGAGGCGACCCCATGAGTCCGACTTGATGGCAATGACTTTGAGTTTTTGTACTTAATCCATTGGTGGGGTGTGTGTGTCTGTGTGTGTGTCAAGTATGAAGCACAGCGTGATTTCTCTAGGGCACAATCGATCCTTATACTGCTACATAAACTCTCTCATATCCAATAATACTCCCGCCTGTAAAAGGCCAATATGAGAGAAAGTGATTTGTTTATGCTACAGAGAGTAAGTAGAAAACATTATATATTGCTATCTTCCAGGAAAGGGAAAAACAAAGAGGATTTATGAATTGAAAGGCAGTGATTACACTGCTGATACCCAAGGGACAATGAGTACAAACTTGATTATTTCCAGAGACTTCTTTCCCTGGTGTTGTGTTTACACTTAAATTGATATTGTTAAGTACAGGGAGGACTGTCTCGCTCTGTGTCAGGACACAGCTGAGTCTAGAGATGAGGCCCAAATTCTCCAGTAGCGTCTGCCTCCTGCTGGCTCCCCCAGCCTCGTCCATGTGTAGAGGTGGTGTCCTTTCTCGCACCTCTCTCTGATCGATGTTGTGGCCATGGTAGCCACCTCTCAGATCTGCAGATGCTCCATCCTCACTAGCTTCTCAAAACTTCTGCACATCCTGTTTCTTCTACTTGGACTGGGCTCACAATCTACTCATGTTTAAAAGGAACTGACACTGAATCAAGGTCAAATAATAGCTCATAATGCCATCTCCAAGTTGCCCGGCCAGGTTAATCAATCCCATCTTCTTTCTTTGTGCATGTATATGTATATGTATGTGTATATATGTTTATGTTTCTGTATTTATATATTTGTATTTGTAGTTCTAGTTCTAGTACTAGTTCTAGTTCTGTTTATGTTTATATTTATGTTTATGTTTATATTTAGTTCTAGTTCTAGTTATGTATTTCTATTTCTATTATTTATATTTATATTAGATGCCACTCCTGAGATATATATATAATGGCGATAGATAGATGGTTGTGTACATAGAGTCAGGACTGACCCATAGCTGACCCTCCAGCTGGTTTTCAGAGGCAGTCAACTGCATGAGAGGAGATTGCATATCCTTCTCCTGCAAAGCAGCTGGTGGCCTCAAACCACATGCCTTCAAGATTGCAGTGCAGCTTCTTGCCTTGCCCCAAGGCCACTAGATCTGCCTATACATACACCTCTGTGTGTGTGTGTGTGTATAGTCCCACTGCACCAATGAGCAAACTACAGCCTGTGTCAAATCCAGTCCACCATCTGTTTTAAATAGCATTTTATTGGAAAACATTTGTACACATTCCTTTCACATTCATTTACATATTATCTATGACTGCTTTCCGGTACAAGGACAGAGGTGACTCATTTTGACAGACACCATTTGGTCTGCAAAGCTGAAAATGTCTACTGTTTGACCCATCACAGGAAAAGCATGTTGGCTCCTGGTCTAGAAAAGGAGATGGGTAAAAAGAAGAAAACTCAGTAATTATCTACCTAGACCATTTCTGAGAATAAGATATTTATACACAGCAAATACAGGCTGGCTGGTTACCATGAGGACATTTTTCGCTGGAAGCAGGATTGGCATCCACTTCTGAAATGGCTTGCCTCTGGAAACTCTATGACCAGTGCTCAGGCTTTTCATTCATAGGGTCGCTATGAGTTGTCTATGACTCGATGGCACCTAACAACAAAAGCAACTAGGAATATACTCTAAATAAATAAAGCTGTAACAGATATATGCAAACCAATATTTAATGCAGAATTATTCACAATAGCAAAGACATAGAAACAACCCAAATGTCCATCAATAAACAGATAGAGAAATGATAGCCCATTCACACAATGAAGTACTATACGTGCAACATTAGTAAACAATGAAGAATTAACGAAACACTACACAACATAGATGAGTCTAGAGGACAATATGTTAAGTGAAATAAGTCAGTCACAAAAGGAGAAATGCTGTATACAACCACTGCTATTAAAACTATAGAAATGGTTCAGGGGTGGGCGAAGAGAAGAAAATTAATGGACAGACAATGAATACTTTATTGAAATGGATGAAGAGAAGAAGTATAATGTGGAATTAATGAACAATACAGACATTGTATATATTGTAATTAACTTTGTGGAACAAAATATGCATGATTTATTGACTGGAAAAACCACCAAAGTGCAGTACTCTTTGTATACTTTCACACAAATTATAATTTAAAAAGTTCTTTTAAAAATAATAGTTTGACTGCAACATGTAGCATGAGGAGGTATATATCCCAGCGGAAGGGAATTTGGTGCAAGCACACACACAATAGCAGAGGCAGATCACTAAGAGAGAGTTCAAGGAACCACAGGGAACTGGAGTGTCAACAGAAGAGAGGGAGAGATTCTGAGATAGCACTGGGTTGTTAGCAGGCTTTCAGTTATGCAAAGATTTGACACGGAGGTTGGGCGTCTTACTACTACTGTCAGAAATCCTTGAAGTATTTACATCAGAGTCCTGGACAGGAGCTTCACTATGAAGGACACACGTCTGGGACAAAAATATGAAAGCCAAGTAATCAAACAATTGCCTAAATCAAGATGCAGCAGGTGCAAGGAGAGAGATCAGAAGGAGAGAATTAGAAGTCGAGAAGTCCTTCAGAGAAGGCATTCTTTTCCGATCTTCTCAGAGTGTACCATGGAGCCAATTAAATTCAAGCACAAGCGATACATAGCTTCTACTAGGCCTGGTGCACCAAAATCCTCTTGTGCGCTATCCTCCAGGAAGACAAGTAAGATTGTTTTGGGAAACTGTTCTGAAGATGGTGGGATAGCCAGAGCTGGAAGATCAGAACATGTCCAAAGATCATCTGGAGAAAAGTTGTTCCACCCACCAGGATTGCCAGTTCTGGACTTTCTAGAAGGCAAAAAGAAAGTTTAAGTCATTGCACATGGCTGAGTGGACTGCCAAGTCATGGGCCGCCAAAAAAAAAAAACCCCAAAAAACAAGCAACAACTACAACCCCATCAAATAGGCATGTCTTAGAGAGGATGAAACCAAGTTTCTCCTTGAAGGCTAGGATTTTGAAGCTCCGTCTCACATACTTTGGACGTGTGGACACGAGGGGCTTGTCTTTGGAGAAAGACATTGTGCTTGTAAAAGTGGAGGGAAAGTGCGGGAGAGAAAGACCTGGGATGAGATGGTTTGAAACAGTAACCAGGACAATTGGAGTAGGTGTGTTGGAGTCAGTGAAACTGGCTTAGGACAGGGCAAGCTTCAGAGCTGTTGTACATAGATAGGGTCACTGAGTCGCTGGCAACTTGACAGCATATAACAACAAGATCAGGCCTAAGTGGCTTTTCAGAGATGCATTACCTTATAGGGAACTCTAGAAGCCTATTGGGTGAAGAGTTGTGGTACCTAATTTGAATCTATTCACCACTTCACAGGGAGCTCACGTGCTAAGTACCTAATGGTAAGGAACTGTGCTGCGATCTCAAAGGCACACAGTTCAAATCCACCAACTGTTCCATGGGGAAAAGATGGACAATCTCCTCCAGTGTAATTCAGCTACCTCAGAAAACCCGCTGGAGGGTCAGCTCTGAGTTGGTTCAAAGTCAGCAGTAATGAGTGAGTGAGCATGACCTTGGTTTAGTCATAGATGTCTTAGTCCAGGGTGGTGGCTGGAAGATAATGGTCAAGGAACTGTGGCTATGTCAACTTTGCCTCCAATTCTGGAGAACATTTCTCTTATTCTTTAGTACCTTCCAGAGGAAGTGACCACTGTTCACAGGTCTCTGGTTCTTTCTGGGCTCTGCTAGTCCCCCTGGATATCTGCTCAGCCCCCACACTTCTGGGTTTGTGCTCCCTAGAACGGTCCTACTCCCCAGGGACTGGATTTTTTTTATGCCGGTTGCCTAGACAGCACTAAGTCATGCATAATGATGCTCTACACCCCATGTTTTATCTCTTGGGTTTTCAATCCTTTCATAAAAAATGCATGCTGGATGAAAGGTTTTACATACCAAACAGGCCAGAGATTCAGAGCGGCCAGCTTAGTGGTTCAGAAATGCTCTTTTTCTTTCTTTTTTTTTTCTTTTTCCAATTTATATATTTTTATTACAGTTGCTCCAAAAGAAATTCCCATTGCTTGATATTAACAAATGTAGTCACTGAAGCAGATGTACAGACTCTGAATCACCAGGAGAATTAATTACCTGCAGTTAGATCCTTTCTGTCTTTTACTCCCAAGCAATGTTGGGAAGATGAGAGTTTGCCCGTAGTCAGCCACTGAGCCCCACACCTTCTATTTTTGCAATGGGGCCCACCAGGCGATGGAGTTGACAAGAAACCTTCACAGGGGAGACCCCTGAGCATAGCCTTCTGGCCAGATATGTCCTAGAGTGACAGTTATATTATAATTTAACTAGATTATGAATCTGAAGGGAATCCCAGAGGTGTGAGTTCTAATAGTAAAAATAATAGCGGCGCACATGTCGGTAGAGCTCTTAACCTTCAAAAGAGCTCACATATCTATTATCTCCAATGGCCTCCAGAGGGAGTGAAGACGGAGGCAGCTGAAATTGCTACCGGCACAACTCTGGCGTATTTAATGGTGCAATATCACTGAGCTAGGAACAGAGATGAGGGGAGAACTACCTTGGGTGCAAATAATATTAGATATCTTTTGTGTATGTGTGGATATCTTATGTGCGTGCATGGTTTTTAGCACTATTAACACATTAATATATTTAACGCTCATAGCATCCCAGTGGGACAGGTTCTCTCATTATCTTTATATTAGAGATGAAGAAACTGAAGAATGTAAAGGCAAATATTTGTCCAAGGAAATGAATCCAGTAAGTGATGGAAGTGGGATTTGAACTTAGGGACCTTCAGAGCTCACAATCTTAATCTTGATGCTGTTTTGGGAAAAGGTGGGGAGGGGAATCATAACAATCCTGGATTTGATATTCAGATGCCAGGCCGAATTTTATCATGGGGAAAACTGCACAACTTCTAAAATATCATGTTTCTGTATGTGAGTGTGGTCAATTGTTAATGTAATGGCCCCACTTGCCTAAGATGTGCCCCTCCCACAATGCTTCAGGGTTTGACCACGGGACTTATTTGGGTCAATTAAGCCACATCACAGGAGATACAACCAAACTTGAAAAGCACCTGTGCAGTGGAGATTGGCCTCTTGTCCTCTCCCGCTGCTCTTGGAAGCCCTACGACTGTTCATTTTTATTATGGCATGAGTGAAAGTTTTCAGAGCAGATTGGTTTTTCATCCCATCATTCATACACATATTATTTCCTCTCATTAATTACAATAGACACAATATAACTTATCCCACTTTCTCCTTCTCCTCATGTTCATTCATCATTCGCTCCCACCGCTTCCTGCACTCTGGGCTTTATCCTTGGGCAGACATCCTTTGACCCTATATAGTTGGTCTTTCTAAGGAGGAGGAGTTTCCCTGGTGTCATCATTCATCTTAACGACCTTACAGACCTGCCTGTTTGGCTGAAAGCCACAGGGCTGTGTTTGGACCCAGGTTTGAGGGTTGACTATAGGTCATGGTTTCAAGCGTCCCACCAGTCGCTACTGGACCACTAAGCACAGGCTTTTCTGTGTATTTTTCAATAGCAATTACTTTTTTTTCTTTTTATCATTTTAAAGCATTTTATATTGCTTACAAAGTTCATAATACATTGTGTTTCACACTATTCTTCATTCATATTGTGTCTCATACAATAATTGCCATGTGTTATGTTTTATAAAAAATCAATGACCATTGGCCTTGCCCATTGTTACCTTGTCTTTTCAGGCTCCTGCCGGCCCCTTCCCATTTCCTTTACCCTGTCCCTCCACCCACCAAATTGTACGACCCTCTGATTTCACCCCTACCAATCCTTACCCCTCTGCTCCCACCCCTTCCCATTTTAGGCCCCCATAAATGGTTTACCATTTATCCCTCTATTTTTATAGTAATGGTCTTATTCAGTATGTGTCCTTTTAAGACTGAGTTCACTCAGCATAATGCTATCCAGTCTCTACCAAGTTATGCATTACTTTTTTTAAAACCGTTGCTCCTGAGTAAGCATGGCCTTTTTTATGGGCTTTTCTTAAGTTTTGATTCACATTTCTCCCCACTCTAGCATCACCTAGTATAATTCCCTTTAAAGCAGGCAGAACTGGTAACCAGGCAACACCGAGTTCTGGTCCCAAGGTCGCAGGACAAGTATCATCTTAATGAGTCTAGACTAATCATCCACTAGACCATGAAGTTCATGTGACCATCCCAAAGCTGGTATGAAGCCAACCTTCAAACAAGTTAATGAGGTTTATTTGTTCATTTTGTCTCGGTCAAGGCACAGATTGACCCAGAAATTAAGTAAGCTAGTCCATGCCAGAATCACCAAGCAAATGGGAAAAAACAAAATAAGAAAAAAAGAAATCTTTATGTTTCTGCTGTTACTCATGACGTTGTTCTTGCTGTTCTTGCTGTGTGCTGTTGGGTCAGAACCAACCTAGAGGTGAGCCTCCAACAGGTTTTCAGAGACACTAAATCACATTGAGGAGATTGTCCATCCATCAGCCCTCAACTAATAAAGACCCTGTGCACGAGGGAATCAAATGTTGTCTGATTCCGCACAATCTCCATAATCAGTAGCCAAGATTTAGTCACAATATCATACAAGGTTGCATAGGATGCTGGTAATTGTTGTTGTTCTAGGAAGACATATCTGCAGAAATAAAAATGGAGGACTCTTAGGAAAATAAAGGGAACAAAAATAAAGAACCCTAAAGTAAGAGTAAGACATCGTGGGTGGTGTAGTGTGTTACATGTTATCCTGCTAACTGAAAAGTCACTGGATCAAATCCCCACCAGCTCTTTCACATGAAGAATATGGGTCGTCTCCTCTTACACATAAAGAAACAACAGTGGAGGACTCAACAGCAGTGGGTTTGGCTTCTTCAGAATTAATAAATGTTGTGCTAGCCATAATAGGACCTCTGGTAGCCTACTGGTAAGAAGCTGCAACGCAATCTCGAAGGCCCATGGTTCGAATCCACCAGCTGCTCCACAGAAGAAGGCTGGGCAATCTTCTCCCATGAGATTTATTACCTCTGAAAACCCACTGGAGGGTCAGCTTTGTGTAAATTCTGACCCGATGGTAAGCACTACCACCAACAACACAATAGTATATAACACACAAGGCAACATTCCCCCTCCCCTTTTAGGGAGCTCTGGTGGCCTAGTGGTAAGAAGGTATGCTGCAATCCTGAAGGCAGGCAGTTCAGACCCACCAGCTGCTCCACAGGAGAAAGATGAGCATTCACCTCCCGTGGGATTTACCGCCTCTAGAGACCCACTGAAAGGTCAGCTAGGAGTCAGTTCTGACCTAACGGTACACTATCACCACCAGCAGGGTCACTCGGGTGTTGGTGGAGTTTCCAAACCAAGAGAGACTAGGAAGAAAGGTCTGGTGAAACATCTCCACAACTTAGCCCTGAATTCAGTAACATCTGATAAAATACTGGAAAATGACACACACCCCCTCCAGGTTGGAAGGCAGCCAGAATGTACAATGGTGATAACAATAGACTCAAGCATCCCAACTATCATGAAGATAAACAACTCTCAGAGATCATCTTTCAACCATATGTAAGACAGACCTATGAAATCAACCATAATGCCGTGGAGAAAACATACTCCTTAAAAACAATCAATTATGTACCTTTAAAAAAATATCCATCAAAACCAACCAGGATTGAAGAGAATAACTGAAAATGAATTCAATCAAAGTGTATGGGGAAATGTGAACTGCAGTGGTCACAGATTAAAAGTTCCCATGAGTGTGACACCTGTGTGAGAAGATGTCTTTACGGACCAAGAGTTGGACAGCATGTGTAGAAAGATTTAACAGGAGGGGAATCAATTCTGCAAGCAGAAGTGAGAGCTCATGGAGGTAACTAGCCAGATCAAAGACATACTTTACCAGTTTCATCTCCAGTGAAGTCCATTCTCTGTTCCAGATCCGTGCAGCCAGAGTGTAACAAGAGACAGGACGCCTTAACAACTGGGAACTGAATCAGGACATAGGGTTCTCTTTCTTGGCTCTTAAAAGCAGCAGTGGCCAACACTTGCCCTACTCCACTCCACTAAGTGCCATAGTGTTGTTCTTAACCAATCTGTGCCCATTTCAAATGAAGAGATGCCACGTTCTTTAGACCACTTGCCCCAATAATGTCAGTCCCTTCAAAAAGTCACCCCCAGTTCAGCATTTCTGAAAGGGGGGGGGAATACTTCAATCACTGTGATAATGTTTTGATCCGCCTTGACCAAGAAAGAAACATGAAGACAAAGCAGAGAAATTTCCTCAAGTTATTAAAACCTTAAAGAAATGACATTTGCTTTGCAATTATAGCCTGCTTCCTTCTTCCATCTGAAGATGTCCTATTTTTATGAAACAAAGATAATAAATTATCATCTCATTTCTTTTTATATTTTCTTTTTAAAGCCTTTTTAACTGTGATTTGAGTGAAGGTTTACAAAGCAAAACAGTTTTCAACCATTTACACCCATTTTGTTCCGTAACATTAATTTCAGTTCCCACCCTGTAATTTTCAGTTTTCCCATTTCCTCCCTACAATTCTGATTTCCATGAATCTTTTGCATGAATACTTTCTTTGAAAAGCATCAGTGAAAAGCTAGTTCCTGTGAGAGCAGAGGCTAAAAATGTTGCAAATGTCCAATTTGTCCAAACTGCTGTACCACTTCATCACCTCTTACACGGAGTCTCCTCCTCCCCTCAGCTCTCTGGCTCTTATGTCTTCAGGTTCTTTATGTCACTGCAGTGTCTCAGAGAGAAGCTTAAAAACTGCCAGAGAAATGCTTTCCATCATTGTGGAGGCTGACCAGTTCCCCCTCCGTGGATCAGGGTTTCTATTGGCAGGCAGATGCAGACGGCAACAGCTGGTACACCTGGTTGCAGAGGGTGGGGAATGATGGGCCAGGCAGCCGCAGGTGATGGTTCTCAGAGCAGCTGCATTATGCTGGATACAATGTCCAGAGTGAGGGGGAAAAAAAACAACAACCCACACCAGTTCTTCTATCTTTTTAATGGTTACTCAACAGAGTAAGTACTCTTGCTTTGGTTTCCTTTCTGTGACAGAAGCACATTAGTAACGTTGCTGTTGTTGTTGTCACTGTCATTGCTAGGTGTCCTCGGGGCAACTAAGACTCGTTGTTGTTGTTGTTGATGATGATGATGATTGCCTTTGAGTTGAGCACAACTCGCAGCGACCCTATGAACAAAAGTCCTGAAGCCCCTTGGCAACTATAGACATGTATCAAAGTTCATTGAGTTTCTGGAGGCAAGTTGTTTAGGAAGTGGATGCCACTCCTGCTTCTACAAGCATTTCTATTTTGAAGCATTTTCAAGATATTAAACTGGCGTGCGTGCTTGTGCTGTAAATTAATATCCTCTCAGTACCTGTCAGATGCGAGCTGAGGTCTCCTGTGGGGAAGCCGGGGCTCACTCCTCTTGGGGGCACTCAGGGAAGCACACGCCAAAAATATCCAAGGAGTGGCCCTGAAAACAATAGATCTGAACCTTGCTCTATCCTGTACCCCTTCACGATCTCTGACAGGGTCAAGTCCATTGTTACAGTCACTGTGCCAATCCATCTTGCCGAGGTTCTTCCTCTCTTTCTTTGGGCCTCCAACCTTTCCCAGCATGATGCCTTTTTCCAAACACTAGCTCCTCTCCACATACCCACAGTTAATAATGTGGTTATTGTTGTTATGTACTGTTGAATGAGAATCAACTCAGAGCTGACCTTCCAGCAGGTTTTCAGAAGCAATTAGTTGCACAGGAGGAGTCTGCCCATCTTTTTCTGATGGAGCAGCTGGGGGATTCAAACCGTGTGCCTTCACATTGGCAACACAGCTTCTTTACCGCTAAGCCAGTAGAGCTCCCTAAGTTAATAACAGGCAATTGATATTGAATCTTCAGGAAAAGCTTCTGAATGTATTACTATTAATATTTTTACTTTCAGATGAACAAATTGAGATCCAGAGATGTTATTTAACTTTCCCATCATTACATATGTCTGTGTTCCAAATTTTGCAAATGTGCACGCCCATTCCATTTTTCTATTCATTCCCTCATTCAGCCAATATTTACTGAACACCTACTATTTCCTTGCATTCTTCTAGGCACTGGAAATGGCACATGGTCCTGCCTACATGCAGTTTAGACTATAAAAGGAAAGAAATAAAATAACTTTGGCTTAGAGCACCAATTAGAAGACAAAGGTATCATTGGTCCATGATGGCCTCAACCTTTTGGTTAATAGTAAAGCACATTAACCATTTACACCACCCAGAGAATCCCAAAACTATCTGTTGTGGTTTTTATGTACAATTCCCAAAACTACATGTTGTTGTTATGTACCATCGAGTCGGAACCAATTCCTACTTGACCCTCCAGTGGGTTTTTAGAGGCTGTAAATCACACAAGAGGAGATTGTCCATCTTTCTTCCTCAGAGGAGTTGATGGATTTGAACCACCTACCTTTGGATTGACAGTGCAACTCCTTATTCACTAGGTCACCACAGCTCCCTAGATAGCACATAACTCAGCGCTTGCCTCTGACCAACAGACAGCGGTTAACTCCTTGCTAGAGTAGTCCACAGTGAAGTCACTGCTGACCCAAAGGCTTTTCACTTCCAGTGGTCAGAATCCAGCAACTCCACAGAAGACAGATGGACAGCTATGATTTACAACCTCAAAACCCTGTGGAGGGTTGATAGGAATCGGGACCGACTCTATAGCAGTGGGTTTGAAATCACTCAAGGACTGCAAAAGGAAGAAAAAAGGCAAGTCCTTGCATCCCCTTGGCTCTAAGAGACAGGTTTACCCAGGGATCTGGATCCCAAACAAACAAAAGCAAAAGAAAAGATGGCTTCTGAATGCTTGTAGGCAAACAGAAACTGACAAATTTGTTTTTGAAAGAGAACATCTGATGAACAGGATGGGTTTAAAAAAAAATAATAAAATAAAGCTAAACAAGCTAACTTGTAGTTAGAAGAGAAATAGTGAGAGAGAAAAATAAAAGGCAAAGCAGACGAGGCCAATCTTAACAGGCTCCAGTAAACAGCGTCAGCCCTGCATGTGGGAGAAGAAGCATGGAGCCAATTTAAGAGACAGTAGTTTTGAAATGCCAGTAGTGTCCACATGAAAGAAGCAGGGAATGCGAGAGGGATATGGAAATGATAAGTCAGAGGAAGGAGAGAAAGACTCAGCTGCAATGGTGAAACTAGTGGCCACAGTGGTGCCCTTTCTCTCAGCTAAGCGAAGAAAGCGGCCCAAGGCCTGAGACATTCAGAAGGAAGGAAATGGGGAGGTGTAAAGTGAAGCACATGTAAGATAGGTTGTCAGGAAACGCGAGGTGACACTTATTTGGAGAGAAAGACCAAAGAGCAGCCCTGTTTCTGAATGACCTACAGAGCTCAGATGTGACTTGGCATTGGAATGTGAGGAGTCCAGGGAACAGAGGGAAATATAGGTATTTTAAATATAAACATGTGCTCTATTCATAAGGTTTTCTGAAGGCCTGTTAATTCAGAAGTGGATGACCAATCTTTCTTCCTAATTGGTCTTTAATTTAGAAGCTCAGTTTTAATACAATATCTGATAGATAAGCATTTTACTGCAAAGAGCAAATTAAAGACAGTTCCCCGTAAGATAAAGTCAGTGGTCTTTTAGTCCACTTGCCTCACCCACTAGCACCTCACCTTCCCTACTCCCATCCCTGCCTGAAAATGTCGACTAAGCAGAGGCCTGAACTAAATCCCTGATATGATGGCTCAGGCCTCCAGTCACTTCTGTCAGAACATGCAACCAAGATTAATTAATAATAATTGGAGACTGGAATGTAAAAGTTGGAAACAAAGATCAGTACTTGGAAAATATGGATTTGGTGACAGGAATCAGGCTAGGGACAGAATGATAGAATTTTATACAGTCAATAGTCTATTCATTGCAAATAGCTGTTATAAAAAAAATACAAATGACAACTATACACATGGACTTCACCTGATGGAATACACTGGAATCAGATTGATTACCTCTGTGGAAAGGATCAGTGGAGAAGCTCAACATCACCCGTAAACACTAGGCCAGGTGCTGATACTGAAGCAAACCACCAACTACTCATGTGCAAGTTCAAAATGAAGCTAAAGAAAGTGATAACAAATCCCCAAGAACCAAAATATGGCCTTTAGTCTATCCCACCTGAATTTAAAAACCATCTCAAGAACAGATTTGAGGTCTTGAACACTAATGAACTAAGACGAGATGATATAATGTATGATGATATAAGGAATATCACCCATGTACACCAATGTTCATAGCAGCATTATTCACCATGGCAAGAACATGGAAATAGCTTAGATGTCCAACCACTAACAAATGGATTGAGAAGTTGTGGTACATCCATACAGTGGAATACTATGCAGCACACAGGAGCAATAATTTTGTAAATTACTACTTAACTTGGGAGAGACTGGAGAGCATTATGCTGAATGAACTAACTCAATCTCACAAGGACAAATACTGTCTAAAATCATTATTGTAGAATGAGTATAAGGGTCCAAGGCTGGGAGGAGGGTTAGAGTGTTAAGGATGGAGGGGAAGTATGTTAATCACAGAGTTGCACAATTCAACGTGGGGTGAAGGATCTTTTGTGAAAAACAATGTATTTAAACTTTGTAAATAAATCAGAGTAATATAAAAAAATTAAAGAAATAATATCATCCATGAAGAATGCAAAAGTCATTACTAAGACAGAGGAAGAGGAAGAGACCAAGATAGATGCCAGATGACACTCTGAATGTTGCACTAGACTGTCATGAAGCCAAAGCAAAGAGAAGGAATCAGGAAGTTAAATAGCTGAACAGAAGATTTCAAAGGGCAGCTCAGAAAGACATAGCAAAATATTATAATGAAACGTGTAAAGACCTAGAGTTAGAAAATCAAAAGGGACAATTTTTCTAGCATTTCTTAAACTGAAGGAACTAAAAACTAAATTCAGGCCTCGAGTTGTAATATTTAACATGCTATGGGCAGACTATTGAATGATCCAGGAAGCATTAGAAGAAGATGGAAGGAATACACAGTCACTGTACCAAAAATAATTGGATGACACAGAAGAATTTCATAAAACAGCGTATGATCAAGAAGAAGCAATGGTGATGAAGGAGGGACATTTAAGCTGCTCTGATGGAATTGGCAAAAAATAAAGTCCCAGGAATTGATACAGTACAACAGATATATTTCAACAAATAGATTTGAGAAGTATTTTGGCACAATCAAGCTTTTGATTGAAGAGTTTTCCAGTAAGTTTTAAGTTCACAGGCCTTCACACAGTTCTGGCCAATTGACCTGCTAAATTAACTGAAAGATAGATAGATAGATAGATAGATAGATAGATAGATAGATAGATAGATAGATAGATAGATAGATAGATAGATGTATAATATATCTTTTTTTTAACATCCTCTCTTTTTGTTAACTCTGCTTTCACTCTCTCTTTGCTGCCCTCAAATAAAAAGATTTTTCTCCCCTATAGTGTGGGTCAAGTTACAACATTCACATAGATATTGTAAGAAGCAGTTGGAGTTGGCCTGACAATATCTTTTAGAGAGACAGGGCAAGTTATTGTACTGGGAAATTTGTGTCTATCCTATAGTCATAACAGCTCCCAAACTTTTTGAAAGATGTGAGACATGGGTTTGAAGCACCTAACTAGAAAAGAAGACAGAGCAGTATCAGTTCATGGCTATGAAGTAGCAACTTTTACCTGCTGAACAGAATAGTCAGATTCTTACTTGATGCCAAATAAGCTCCTCTGTAACAAAGGAGGGCGTGAGATAAGAGAAAGAACTTCACATATCATTTGTATCTTCAGTGCTTATGTGGAAGCACTGGACTGATGTGGAAAAGGAAAGAGATGCATGTTATTAGCTTTAATAACTGAGGGAATACTGAAAATATTAATATTGTGTCTTATGGAAGGAAGTGCACTGCCAACAAAGAGATGTGATTTGAATCCACCACTGTCCAGAAAGATGAGCAGTCTCTTCCTATGTGATTCACTGCCTCTGAAAATCCACTAGAGGTTTAGCTAGGAGTCAGATCCAACTTGATGGTACACAACAAACACCTCACCCAAAGGCATTCTAGGAAGTTTTCAAAGACAGTTAATAGTACAGGAAGAGATTACCCTTTTTTTTTTCCTGCAGAGCAGTACTGAATGTACCATGGACTGCCAGGAAAACAAACAGATTCATCTTGGAGAGGATTAAACCAAGCTACTCCTTGGAGGCAAAGATTCTGGGGCTTCGTCTGACATACTTTGGACATGTTGCCAGGAGGGATGGATCCTTGGAGAGGGACATCATGCTTGGGAAGTTGGAGGGACAGCGCAGGAGGGGAAGACCCTCTATGAGATGGATTGATTCAGTGACTGGGGTAATTGGGATGGGTGTGTCAGAGACAGTGTGGTTGGCACAGGACAGAGCAGGGTTTAGGGCTGTTGTGCATAGGGTCGCTATGAGTCGCAAATGACTCGACGGCACATAACAACAACAACAACAGAGCAGATAGTGGGATTGAACTGTATACCTTTGGGTTGGTAGCACCTTTCCTTAGCACCACGCCTCCAGAGTTCTCTATGTTAGTAGGCACCATTTTTATATTGAAAGTGTCAGTGGCACAATCCATCGTGTATTGCACTGCGAATCAAAAGGCTGTGTGTTCCTGTCAGTTCAAATTCACCACGGCAACTCCACAAGAAGCAGGTGTTTCTCTCTCCTTAAGATCTGTTTCTAGTGTGCGCCTCCATGTAGGAATCAACTCAGAGCTGACCCTCCAGCAGATTTGGAGAAGCGTAAATCACTTGGGAGGAGATTGCCCATCTTCCTCCAGATCAGCTGGTGGATTTGAACCACCTGCCTTTGGGTTGGTAGCACAACTCCTTCCCAGGAAGGGTCACCAGATTTCCCTCCTTATGATTTAGAGCCTCTGAAACCAGATGGAGAATTACTGTAAATTGGAACAGACTGGAGAATTACTGTAAATTGGAACAGACTGGAGAATTACTATAAATTGGAACAGACTCGATGGCAATGAAAGAGTAAGTGTAACTAGGGTTGGGTCATCCATTATTTATTTTCCTATTAAAATAAATTAAAATTGTGCATATTATGTTTCTTTAACCAATCATCCATGCATGTTGTGTTCCATAACATTAATTATAGTACTCACAACGTCTGATCATACATTGATTCCACCGTGTCGTTCCCTTTACCCAGCCTAATAAGTGTTCATTATCTATCACTTAATGTGCTACTCCTCTCCTGCCCCTCCCTGGTAACTATACTAGGACTGATTTTTTTTCTGTATGTAAACCTTTTCCTAGCTTTTCATAATAGTGGTCTCATACAGTGTTTGTCCTTTTTTCACACAACTTAATGTCCTCTAGATTCACGCATCTTGTATATGAATTCACTGGGGGGGGTTTTCAGTGTTACATAGTACTCCATTATGTGAATGTACAGTAGTTTCTCTAACCATTTGTTCATCTCTTTGCAATTTTGTGAATGATGCTTCAATAAACACAGGTGCATCAATAAACATTAGTACCACAAGTCTTATTTTTTAGGGTATTTCCAAGTAGTGGAACAGCTTCATCAGATGGTACTTCTGGTTTCAACTTTCTAAAGAAACGCCAAACTGCTTTCCATAGTAGTTGCACCATCTGTACCATCTTTATTTGCTAAAGAGACATTCCACTTAATAAGTTTCATCTCCTTGACAAAGATCAGTTGACTGCAGGTGGATGGACTGACTTCTGGCTTCTTGACTCTTACTACTTTGATCTATGCATGTGTTGTAGCACCAGCACCACACTGTTTTGTTAGGCATATGTAGTAAGCTTTAAGATCAGGTAGTGTACTGTCTCCTACTTCTTCAGCAGAGTTTTGGTTATTCAGGATCTCACTCCTTGCCTGGATTACTGTACTATCCTACAACCATCTCTCTCATTTCACCCTCATTCCTTTTTCAGAGAGTATTTTGACCATGTAGTCAACTATTTAAAACACAAGTCCCCTACGTAAGTCCTGTAATGATTCTCGATTTTAACTCTCTAATCTCACTTCTCAGTCTTCACCCCTTGTACACCTACTTCTGGCCACAACAGTCTTTCTGTGTTTTTTTTTTAAAAAAAATTAATTCCCATAAATTCATAAATATCCTAGGCTTCAATGAGCTGAAATTGACTGACCTTACCCAGGTTGAGTCAGATGATCCTACAGTCTACCATTCCAGGAATAACAAATGTAAGAGGAATGGTGTCACATTTATTGGCAAGAACATTTCAAGATATACCCTGAAATACAAAGCTATGAGAGATAAGCTAATATCCATCCACATACAAGCAACTCCTGGTGATACAACTACTCAGATTTGCACACTAATGTCCCTGGATGTCATACTTAGTAGAGAGGGAGTGGAAAAAAAAAGAAGACGACCCTCAACAAGCTGGATTGACACTCTGACTGTATCTTTTTAATAGAAATTACCTTTAACTGGCATTTTGGGTCATAATAATGGGCCTAACCATTATTAGTATGCAATAATGGTTGCCTGACTCTGAGAAGAATGGGAATCCCAGAACACTTGATCATTCTAATTCGAAACCTATACTTGGACCAGGAGGCAGTTGTCAGAACAGAGCAAGA
>NW_006399936.1:4036860-4039682 GCF_000299155.1 Elephantulus edwardii | reverse complement strand
CTTTCATTCATAGGGTCGCTATGAGTCGTCTACGGCTCAATGGCATTAAACAACTTAACAACAATGGGCCCAAACATACCCAAGGTTGTGACAATGGTGTAGGATTGAGCAGAGTTTCATTCTTTTGTACATAAGGTCACTAAGTCAGATCCCACACCTAACAACAACAACGAGGCCTGCTCACATCACTCTACATAATACAGCATCTTGTCAATCCAAACTCAATGATACTCAACAACAAGGTGAGGTGTGGACATGCTTTGGGAACTTCTCAGGTGCTTTTTCAATGTATCTCTGCTTACAGTGGTGGCCTCTTACTCTACTCTGAGTAACTCTGGAGTATCTGCAATTAAACTAAAGAGCTAGTATAATTTAGAGACTTCTTGAACCCAAGTCACAAAAGTCACCTGCATCTCCATCTATCCCACTGACATCGTATTTAGCGTCACCGGTAAAGACTAGAAAAGAAAAACCTTTCAGAAATTCCACCTGTGACCTCTTTGGAGGTCTGGTCACACAGCTGCTTGACCACAGCCCTATGTAATAAGACTGTCTTGTTAATAGAAGAATAATAAATAAGAAAATAGTAGTAGAACGTTTCAGCCATCTGCTTCACTAAATTTCCAAGAAGTGAGATTTCCTGTATCAATGAACAATCCAGTTGATCTCATTTTAAGAATGTAGAAGGGCTTGATTGAGTATCCTTTATCTCACGTGGACTGCTATCTTGAATTTAATTTCCCCTTTTGGTTGGCTTCTCTGTCATGTCATCATTTCCATACATTACTTCTCCTGGGGGGGGACCACTCACATTCCTCCCCAACTTGAAACAAGGCCAGTTAGACCAAGGTAGCCCTAGAGAGTAAAAAGAAACCTCGGACCAACACCAAAAGACACTCAAGACCTTTCCCTGGTACCAGCCTGAAGAGAGGGTTTAGCCTTATGCTGCAATCTCAGTTATAAACAGAAGAGAATGATTGGGTGCTAATTATGGAGAGCCCAACCCTTCCAAAAGGCCTGGGTGTCTCCCAGCCTCCCCTCAGTAGGAGGTCTTTGGGAATGTACTTCTTGGGAACGGTCATGTTCAGAACCGACACTGACCAGGTAGGGAGCCAGGCAGACTCCGCCTTTCCGGTGGAGTGGGGACTGGGATAGTTCTGTGGTCATCGGTCTGCTATCCCTGTGCCTGAAATGATGCATGAGGGCCAAAACTTTAACAGGTCTTTACCTCCCTTCACCCACGCATATCTCACATTCTTTAACCATCAGAGCCTGTCTGGACATACACACACACACACACACACACACACACATACATACAGTCTGCTCTGCTCACATATCCCCATGAACTCCAGTGCTGCTTAGCTATCCATGGGCCTCTATTTCAAACTGGCCTGAACTTGGACACAGGCTGTTTCACAAGGTCTGACTTCACACGTCCCATCCTGCAGCCCCTCACCCCCAGGACTGAACGCTCTGTTTCTGATGCTTGCCCAGTCAACCCCAGAACCAGAATTCCTTGCCCTCCTCTCACCAAGACAAAACTGCCACCATTGCTAATTTCCTCCATCTCATTCACACCCCAGCAGCTCCCACTGAGACCGCTTGAGCAGACACACCCAGTTCACCCAGACAGACGTATTTCTCCTCAGGAAATTGCAAGCCATTTGTTTCTGACCCTTCCAGCCCCCCACCCTTCTTGGCGTCACTTCAGGAGCTGGAATCCTCAAAGCTGCCCAGATGGAAAGTTCTTCTAGACTCATCCCATGAAGCACAGCCTCGTCTGCCCGGAGAAGCTGACACGATGTCTTCAAACATTTTTAATTGCCTTGTCAAACTGACAATTATAGAACTAATTATTGAGGAAACAATACTAGATACACTGACTGCATCAAGCGTCAACTGAGTTTTTATGTAATTATGCAATTTAATGAATTGAAGGCTACAGTAATGGACTATTGCTGGTTAATTAGGGACTCCCTTTATGCTAATCATGCCATTTATTTTTTGACTCCTGGTATTTATTTTCAGCATCTAAAGCATTGGACACATCTTCCTCTGACATTGGCATGTTGAGTGTTTTTCAGAGGATTTGGCTGCCAATTGTGCTATTTATAGGCGGCTGCCTTCTCCTTCCATCCACTTGCTGAAGAGCTCTAACCAGCTCCTGTTATATTACGAGCATCTCACTGGAAACCTAGGTTCTAATTATCCTGCTGTGGGGTGAGATGCCTACATCTTCCTTCTCCTGAGACACAGAGGGGAGAAAACCAAGGGTCTAGGGCAGAGGGCAAAGAAACTGCTTCCAGTCAAGGTCAACTTATACAAAGAGAAGGAGGTCTCTTCGGTTGGTGCTTCCTTCTCATCCCCCAGAATCCTTCTTATCTCCATAGTTTCCTTTCCTGTCAGATTGAGGACCAGAAACTGGTTCTCAGAGCACATTGATGCTCATCGAAGGACAATTACGTCCTACAGCGGACCTTCGACAATGTCTAGAAATAATGTTTTGTTTATGACTACTGGGGAAATTGCTACTGGTGTCTGGTGAGGAGAGATCAGAGAAGCTATTGGACATCCTACGATGCACAGGACAGCCTCAAAAGGAAGAATGATCGGTCCAGAATGCCAACAGGGTGGAGGCTGAGGGGCACGGGCCCAGAATATTAATGATCATGAAGCAGAGAACTTCTACCACCCTAGCTTTGCAGACCAAGAGAATTCTGCTGCTACCCCAAAGGCAGTGACTCTGCTGGTTCAAATCACCAGCGGCTCCAAAGCAGAGAGATGGGCAGTCGCCTTCCGTGCAATTTACAGCCTCAGAA
>NW_006399936.1:4034593-4035101 GCF_000299155.1 Elephantulus edwardii | reverse complement strand
TACCATGATGCTGCTGCAGTACCATGAAAATAAGATGGCTGAGATCACTTATCTTAGGATTGGTCCTTTTTGCCATGCTGCCAAGCTTAAATGGAGCTATCCCAGAAGTGGAAAATGTGGATCTCACTACCATCCTTTTGACCCTGAGATCTCTACACAAACTAGAGATAGAGTTATAAAATCAGAGAGCTGGTGCAACACAATGAGAAGACACCAGGAGAGATGGGGCAGCAGCAGTTTTGGAAGCAATGGTGAACATGAGTGAGGTAAGACAGGCCTATGCCTCTAACTCAAGGAGAGAAAAAGCTAAATGTTTGCTAGCAGAGTGAGTGCCTGGGGCACTTGGAAGGCGAGCTAGATCTGCTGGCACATGGAGCTAGAGTCAAGGAGAGCACTTGCTGAGACAGTATGGGATTGATACGTAATTGGCAGATCAGGGGCTGAGCCATGAAGTTGAGAGTCAGAGAGAGGGAGGGAGGGAGGGAGAGAGAGAGAAGAAGGAGGAGGA
>NW_006399936.1:4027990-4034493 GCF_000299155.1 Elephantulus edwardii | reverse complement strand
CCCCCCCCCCGAGGGTCATCTCTGAGTCAGTTTCGACTCGACAGCAATGAATGAGTAAGCGAGCTCAGCAGAGGAAAACAAATATTTCACAGCATCTAAAACATGCTAGAACTGTCAAAAGCATGTGAAGGAGGCAACATAAATTGTGAACATGACTCACAATTATGCTTGTTCTGCTCCAGTATTAAAACTTGGAGGGTTTCCTGCAGGAAACTGAGTCCTTGCTTTGCTCCCGGGACTCTGAGAACTGACCAATGGGCACAGACGTGTCTGTGACAGAGTTGCTAGTGGTCAAGGGCAAAATGAGGAAGAAAAGGAGAATGTGGTTAGAAGTCCATAATTCAGTCAATGCTCTGAGATTATGTTCTTCCTGCTCTTTTAAGAAGATGTCTTCATGCGTTGCGCTGCCCGGCATCTTTTTTTCACGTTCTCACTTTTTTTTCCTCCTGTAGAACTATCCCCTCATTAGTTTTCAATCCCCTGTTTCGCAGGGGACAGCACTCACTCCCAGGAGTCACGGTGGGCATACGACACACCCTGATCAATCAGATATACTATGTCACAACCCCAGTAATTGGTCAGAGAGCTGTAAGTGATGCATGAGTTATTTTGAGAGTTTTGATGGAGTTGAACCTGGGGTCATGAACACCTAGAGCTGATTGGGAGAGAGAGAGAGTGTGTGTGTGTGTGTGTGTGTGTGTGAGTGATTATTAGTTGCCGTTAAGTCATTCCCAACTCAAGGTAACCCATGTTCCTATCTACCATAGAACAAAATATTGCCCAGTCTTGTTTCATCCTTTTTTGGGACAGTCCACATCTCTGCTGTGTGGACAAAAAAAACAAGGGAACTCATCTTCCAGCCCTGAACCTGATAACAATTTGCTGTGATTCATAGAGTTCTCACTGGCTAATTTCTAGAGGTAGATTGCTAGGCCTTTCTTGCTCGTTTGTTTTAGTCTAGAAGTTCTGCTGAAACTGTTGATCATGGGTGAGCCTACTGATGTTTGATAGCTTTCAGCATCATAGAAACATTCAAGAGACCACAGGACAACAGACTAAGCAACAGGTTGTGGAGAGAGAGAGAAATAGATGGGTACCAAATGGCAATGAGATCCCAGATCCAGCTATTTCTCTTCACTCTCTCAGTAACCAGTCACATGTCAAGGACAACTAACTTCCTGTCCCCAAGAGCCATCTCCTCCCACTCTCTCATCTATCTGCCCAAGATGGCAAAGAGACTGAAAGCCAAGGGAGGAAAAGGTGGCTCTGGCACCTGCCATGATCAAGAAGCAGGAGGCCAAGACGGTGGTGAAGAAAAAGGCCCAAGAACTTTGTCTTCGGTCAGGACATCCAACCCAAAAGGGATGTTGCCCACTTTATCAAATGGCCTCACTACATCTGATGGCACTGTCACAGAGCAATCCTCTACAAGCGACTCAAGGAGCCACCTGCCATGAACCAGCTCACCCAGGCTTTGAACCGCCAGACTGCTACTCAGCTGCTTAAGCTGGCCTACAAGTACCAACCAGAGACCAAGCAGAAGAAGAAGCAGAGGCTGTTGGCCCGGGCTGAGAAGAAGGCTGCTGGCAAAAGAGACACCCCCACCAAGAGACCCCCTGTCCTCCGTGCTGGGGTAAATATTGTCGCCACCCTGGTGGAGAACAAGAAGGCCCACTGGTGGTGACCACACACGATGTGGACCCCATCAAGCTGGTGGTCTTCCCCTTGGCCTTGGGTTGGAGGATGGGTGTTCCTTACTGCATCATCAAGAGGAAGGCCAGACTGGGGCGCCTTGTCTATCGGAAGACCTGAACGACTGTTGCATTCACACAAGTGAACCTGGAAGATAAAGGCACTCTGATGAAGCTCATAGAAGCCATTAGGACTAATTACAAAGACAGATATGATGAGATCCGCCACCACAGTGAAGGTCATGTCTTGGGGCCAATGTCAGTGGCTGTCATCGCCAAGCTAGAGAAGGCCAAAGTCCAAGAACTCACCACCAAACTGTGCTGTTGTATACACTGACTTTTCTGTACATAAAAATAAACTTATCCCACCATCAAATAATTTTTTTTAAAAGGAGCCATTTCTTCCCATAAATAGCCTACTTCATGCTAGATGTATCCAACTGGATACCCTACTTCTCCCCACCATCGCTTCTCCTGCAATCTTGGCTTATGAATGTCAGAGTCATCTACCAGGGACCTAGACCAGGAAAAGAGAACTACCTCCAAATCTTCCTTTTCCCTCTCTATGGTGTTTGGATCTGCCACTACTTTTCCACTGCCCTCATCTCCACTTCTAATCCTCTACATTGTCACTCTTACACATCGCTTACTCTTCAGCCACTCCACGCTTGCCCTCTTCCCCTTAGCTACAGATTCTCCTTCGAATACCTTCCTTACTCACTCTTCCTCTTCAGAAACTTCCAAGATCCTCAAAATGAATTTATTGGCCAATGCATGTCTTTATACTCCAATGCACATGACTTTTCAGTAATATTTACTTTGATAATAGGTGTAGATACTGACCCTCCTACATACCAGGAGTATTTTTCTAAATTATCTTTAATGCTTATGACATAATCTCATGATTCCCTCCCCTTTATAGGTGGAGGAAATAAGATTACAGAAAGATTTGATCAGGTGCTCAGAGTTGGGCAACCAGAAAGTAATACGACCAGTACCTGACCCAGCAGTCAGTAAACTCTGTATATTGACTTCAAACTCGTGCTGTCTGGTTTAACTTCCCCATGTGAAAAGTCAAAGACTATAGCCTTTAATATAGGACACATCTCAACATTAAGAAAACAAAAATCTTCACCACCAGACCAATAAGAAACATCATGATAAATGACAAAAAGTTTGAAGTTGTCAATGATTTCATGCTACTTGAATCCACAACCAACATCTATGGCTGCAGCAGTCAAGAGAAATCAAAAGTTGTATTTGAAAAAGAAGCAGATACAGCGTGAGGTCTCTTAAGGAAAAAGGCCAGAGAATAGGAGAGGCAAAGAATTTCGCACAATGCAAATCCAGGTTTAGTCCAGAAGTCCCAAGCCAGATTGATAAGACACAATTCCTCGGTTAGTTCATACAGCTTCTCAGTCAATAAGTGAAAGTTTAGATTCAGTTCAGCAGCACAAATAAACCTCTGGTTTCCTCAAATAGTATAGTAAATTGATCTCAGAGCAGTAATAAGTCAGTTTTTCCTTCAATCATCCAGCAAGCAACACCTTTAATTGTGGCTCCATCTCAAAGATTACTCTGGTTACACCTTGCCACAGTTACTTCACAGCAATGCCATAGTCTCTTCACCCTCTTTCCACCATCATATTTCATAGTGTCTTCACAGTCCTTCTGCCACTCTCTCTAAAGTGCTCTCTATTAGTCCCACAGTTGTTGATGATTTCTGTATCCAAAATTATGATAGCTGGAAACCAAACCCTCCAATAGGGGCTGATTCAATGGCTAGGAAAGCCACTTTCCAAGGGTTCTGACACTGAGTATTGCAATGAGGAAGTCGCCTATCAAAGACCTCTCCAAAGTTTTAAAGAGTAAAGGTGTCCGTTTAAAGAATATGGAGTATCTGATCCAACTACGGTATTTTCAATTGTTTCCTATCCATCTGAAAGTTGAACGATGAATAAGGATGATAGATGAAGAAATGATGCTTTTGAATTGTGTTGTTGGAGAAGACTGAATATACAAAGAACTGCCAAAAGAACAAATAAATCTATCTTGAAGGAAGGGCAACCAGAGTGATCCGTGGAGGCAAGGATAGTGACACTTCGTCCCACTTATTTTGGGCATATTTTCAGGAGGAACTAGCCCATGGAGAGAGATCATGCTGGGAAAAGGAGTGTCCATGGAAAAAGAAGGTTCTCAATGAGATGCATTGGTGCAATGACTACCAGAATGTGCTTGAGCATGACGGAATTTCTGAGGATGGTGCAGGACTGGATAAGGTTGAAGTCTGTTGTTCAGAGGATCGCTATATGTCATAGTTTACCCAACAATATCTAACAGCAATAACATGTGAAAACCAGTTCTTTGGAAGTGGAGTTTCTAACTCCTACTTCTGGGTCCCCATCACCCATCCCAGGATGTCTTTAATTATATGTCAGAGAATGTTTGACAAGTTTTATTCATGAAAGAAAGAACTCATTCCTTTCTATTTCTTTTCTCTGAATCTGCCATGTCTTGTTTGTTTGTTGCTTTTTTCTTCTGCAAAATGCAGGCCTGGGTCCTAGCCAGCTCTCAGATTCCATGATGCTGGAGGTCTAACCAAGCCTCCCAGAGTCTGCAAAAATAGTGATTTATCTGTTTCTGTCCTTGTATCAGTCATTTTCCATCTAAAAAGAAGTTGATCATGTGCAGTTTGCGTTGTCCAAGGAGAGACGTCAAATGAACCAGGCTTTTAGAAATTACATTCACTTCCTTCAACCCTTTCCACTTCAGAAGTCTCAATCAATGAAACAAATGATTCTCAAAGTTCCAAACTGCCTGGCCCTCCTCCTCTTGATACCCACTCCCACACTAAAATACAGAGCTGTAGGGATAGGAAAGGGTGGTTTTTAAAAGCAGGCAAAAGCTGGTGCTCATTTGACACTGTCTGTCTTCTTTTCTAATGCTACATTCAAAGCAGATATAATTAGCTGGGCTCAGACCAGGAAAGAGAATTCTTGCATGATTTGCACCTTTGCAGAATTCCATAGCAACAGAATCATCTGGAATAAGGGCAACAATTATGGTATATTTAATGTTAATAACCTTACTGGATTAGGTGCAGAGCATGCTGAGATTTTTAGTAACCCAGGCTTCTGGAAAGTGAAGAGGGCTGGGGTGGGTGGGATGGGGAACTCCAGAGATAGAACATTAGTGCCTTTTCCCCCCAAAAAACCCCCATATACTAGTTGTCTAATGTCCAGATTCTAAAGAGTCCTAATGTCTTGGGCCCTATGCAGGCTAGCATAAAAAATTTAAAAAAAAATTCCCAGAGTAATTAGTGGATAAAGGCAGGAGCCCAGGTGGCATGTGGCACTTAACGTCAGATGTGTGGGCAGGTCATAATTTTTGTTCATTTATAGCAAGACTTCAGAAAATGGCCAAGAACACAGGAAATCATTTTACATCCTAGGGAGAAGAGGTTGGCCGAATCCTGAGAGAACATTCAGATGAAAGTTAGCAAGGGGTGGAAGGGTAGGGTAGCAATTCCATTCCACTGGACAATTAAAGACAAAAGCAGGGAAATGTGGCAGAGGAAATACAGTAAGGATCAAGGAACATGGGAAAATGTGCAAACCTGAGTGCTTAAGACTAAGAAGATCAGGGGTAACATAAGTTAGTCTAGTGGCCGGTGGGGGCTACAGTGCTCCAGAAGGCGTTTGCCCCACCTGCACCCAGTGCCACCTGCTCCCAAGGGGGGGATTGCTGTTGTTGTTGTATACTATATGAGTTTGGACTGACTCATAGCTGCCCCCCCAGTGTGTTTTCACAGGCAGTTAATAAATTTGCGCCCTATGGCTGCTATTTGAGAGTCTTTGCTGCTCAGAGCTCTCTCAGGCATCTCATCCATGGACTCCAGAGCGACATCACCAATTCCAGAGGCAACAGCTGCTTCTAGCTTAGAACTGGTGTTTCGGTTGTATGTGGGATATGTGGGGGAGGAGCAAAATAGCCCTCAGAAAAAGTCTTCAATGACTTCAGAAGCCAGGTGATTGACGGAGCCCAAGCGCACAGCCAGAGTTAAAGAAAAGGACATTCGGGGGAAACTGGTTCAGCGTGCACAAAATCCAAACAAGAGAAATTGCTCACACTTCTCACTCAAAAAGCAACTGTAGGAAATTCTGAAGGCTTTTCACCACTAATATCCTCACTATTTCTAGACATGTTGGTGAGTGGTTTCCAATGGCTGATGGGAAAGGGTGGGCACCAGCCTCCGGGCTCTTCTGTTGAGATAATGAATATCTATCCCCTTTACTACCTTCCAGAGTTGCATGGTAGGATTTAGTCCCAGTTGCCCACGGTAGCCAGTCCCAGTTGCCAATCACTCCCTTTTTTTTTTTTGCTTTTCCCCTTGTTCCCTTCCACACTGTTCTGTCACTGCCCCCTAACATCACCTCCCAAATAAACATGTGTTCACATGCTTTCTCAGGATCTGCTCCCAAGGGAAATATCTAAGGCAATACTTTCCGAGTGTGAGGACCCTATCTCAGGGGTAATGGACTGGCTGGCTGGGTGACTGACCCCATCGATTCTATGGATCGAAGTGTGGAAACAGACTGAGTTTCTCTGAGTGTATGAGGAGTAAACTTGGGTCTTAACATTTACTCTATCAACGTTAAGGAATCTTGTTAACAGAAATATCTAGTCTGTGTTGGCCTCTGTTTTTCTCTGAGGGATGTGTCTGAGCCAGTGACGTACGATGACTGTTGTTGTTGTTATGTGCCATCGAGTAGTTTCCGACTCATAGCGACCCTATGCACAACAGCCCTAAAC
>NW_006399936.1:4020078-4023355 GCF_000299155.1 Elephantulus edwardii | reverse complement strand
GAAGGAGGAGGAGAAGAAGAGAGAAAAGAGAGACACCTTCCTGAGAGCATATCTGAGAAGAGACCATTCTGAATAAAGAGTTTTATTCTAAGTGTTCCCAAACCTAGATTATAATCTTCCCTAACAAACCCTACAATTGTGAGTGAATGCTATCTGTGTGCTTTGTGTGGCTACTACAGAGAAATATTAAACCCAGCAAAGAAGTAGCGAGTCCTGCAGGAAGGGACACTTGCGTGTTGAGATTTATGGGAAAAGGGTCTGGCACATGAAGTGTTATGGAGCATGTCTGGCCTCGTAGGAAGTATCTCTACACTGTTGCTCTTGATGGAGATTCTTTTCCACTGTGAAGCTAGTAAGGGGCAGATGCAGTCACTCCTTAAACCCATATATTTTTTACAACATTAAATAAGCAAATAATCTCTCTCCAATGTGTTGAACTTTTTTCTATCATAAGGTTTATCTACTGTGAACTATCCATTGTTATCTCTCACTTCTCTGATTTCAGCTGACCCACAGACAATCTCCAAAAAGCTAGTAAAAATCTCTGTGAAATAAAAAATTTTATACAAGCTTATGCTCCAGATCATGGTTAAGGTTACATACAAATCAACTGGGCTGGACCATAGTTCTTAGAAGTTTTACAGTTGAAATGATACAATTTGGCCATTATCTAGTTATAGAATAATCTCCTCTGATGTTATATGATCTGCCAGTAAGAAGATTTTCATTGTGAATGTGGCCTGAATCCTAGCTAGAAAGACAGACAGATAGATAGAGATGGACATGTAGTTGTAGACTAGAGGTGGATGATAGAGAGATACAGGTATACAGATGTTCTGACATAGCTTGATCACTTGCTCTGGATTCTACATCTGGTTTATCATCATTTGATCTCGAGTTCTTAGAATCTACAAGCTTCTGAAGGCTGCAAGGCAGCCTTTTCATCTTTCCTACCCCTCTTGGACTTATCAGCACCCACAGCCGGTGAGCCAGCAGCCTGCCAGCTCACGTGCTAACCTTGGATCTGTCAGCCCCTGTAACTATGTGAACTATGGAACTATCAGGCCTAGTAGTCTCCAGACTGAAGCCTGATCTGCAAACGTGGGATCTGCCATCTCTACAACCACATGCGAGAGCTCTAATGGCCTAGTGGTCAATGGTGTCATGACCCACACAGTCAAATGCCTTTGCATAGTCAATAAGGCACAAACAGACATTCTTCTGGTATTCTTTACTTTCAGCCATGATCCATCTGACATCATCAATGATATCCCTGGTGCCACAGCCTCTTCTAAATCCCACTTGAACCACTGCCAGTTTCCTATCTATGCACTGTTCCAGCCATTTTTCAATGATCTTCAGCAGTATTTTGCTAGCATGTTATATCAATGATATTGTTGGATAATTTTCACATTCAGATGGATCACCCTTCTTGGGAATAGGAACAAATATAGACCTCTTCCAATCCATTGGCCAGACAGCAGTCCTCCAAATTTCCTGTCACTGACACGTGAGTGCATCCAAGGCTACCATCTGTTTATTGAAACAAGTCAATTGGTATCCCATCGATTCCTGGGGCCTTATCATATGACATACTATACAGAGGAGGAAAGGCAGAGGAAGAACAGTGTTACATTCATGGTCAAAAAGTCAATTTCAAGTTCTATCCTGAAATACAATGTTGTAAGTGATAGGATAATATCACAATGTAAATGGAAAGACTCATTAACATGACTGTTATTCAAGTGCAGAACTCTATCATTCTATCTCCAGCCTCATTTCTCTCACTGAGCTCGTGTTTTCCAGCTACTGATGCTTCTTTCCTGTTGCCAACTTTTGCATTCCAGTCGCCCATTATTATTAATGCGTCTTGATTGCATGTTTGATCAATTTCTGGCTGCAGGAGTTGGTAAAAATCTTCTATTTCCTCTTCTTTGGCTCTGGTTGTTGGTGCATATATTTGAATGATAGTGGTATTCACCAGACTTCCTTGTATGCATATGGATATTATCCTGTCACTCACCACATTGTATTTCAGGATAGATCTAGAAATTATTTTTTTAATTATGAAACCAACTCCATCTTTTCTCACCTTTTCATCCCCAGCATAGTAAATCATATAATCATCTGATTTAAAATGTCCCATGCCAAGCCATCTCATTTCGCCAATACCTAGTATGTCAATATTTATGCGTTCCATTCTCCTACATCTAGTGCCAAAGAGGAAGATATTGAGAATTTTACCAAATTTTACAGCCTGAAATTGACCAAACATGCAATCAGGAGGTGCTAATTTGTGACTGGGATGCAAAAGTAGAAAATAATGAAGAAGGAACAGCAGTTGGAAAATATGGACTTGGTAATAGAAATGAGGCTGGAAATAAAAGGGTTGAATTTTGTATTTACAATGACTTACTCATTGCAAATATTTTTCTAAAAGGCACACAAGATGACTTTACATGTGGATTTCACCCAATGGGCTGCATAGGAATCAGATTGACTACATTTGTGGAAGAAATCATTGGAGAGGCTCAATATTAGCAGTCAAAAGTAGGCCAGGGGCAGACTATGGGTCAGATCAATTACTCATATGCAAGTTCAAATTGAGGCCAAAGAAAACAAAAATAAGTCCATAGGAACCATGATATGATCTTGAATCAATTCCATTGGAATTTCATGATCATTTTAAGAATAGGGTGGGGGGGTGGAAAGAATAGGTTTGAGGCATTGAACACCACTGATAGAAAACCAGATGAGTTGTGGGATGATATCAATGATATTATCCATGAAGAAAGCAAAAGGTCATTACAAAACAGAAGAAAGAAAAAACCAAAATGGATAATTTTTTTTACAACACTAAAAATCAAATAATTGCTCTCCGATGTGTTGAACTTTCCAGAATCTTTTATACCATAAGGTTTATCTACTGTGGATGATTACTGTCATCTTTCACTTCTCTGAATTCATATTGTATGTATATAGTTCTCACGGTTTATTCTTCTCTAGAGAATCCACCCCCTAAGACACTTTCATTTAAAGGCTGTCGAGAAACCACGAGGCAGAGTTGACAGAACCCTAGCCCAGTTAGTGTTCTGATGGCTTTTAGAGAAAATGTAAATTCTTTTGGAAGAGGGTCAGGCAGGTATGGTGCTGGTAAGCAAAAGTGAGATTGTGTAGCCTGATAGCAAAGAAGAAAAACAGCCAATTGATGCAGGAAAGTCATAAAGACTCACACCCACACCCACACCCACATTCACACCCACACCCACACCCACAC
>NW_006399936.1:3992944-4019887 GCF_000299155.1 Elephantulus edwardii | reverse complement strand
CACACTCACACTCACACCCACACCCACACCCACACTCACACCCACACCCACACTCACACCCACACTCATACGTCAGTTGCCTGTGTCATCTCCTTGGTCTCTCACCACACACTGACCTAGGAAAAGGGAGAAGGAAAAAGAAAGGGGTTCTTTTTTTTAAAAAAAAAAAACTACTTACATGATGTCAGGAATTAGGAAAATAAGGAGAAAAGTCAAAAGAACCAGCTCACATGGTCTAAGGAATTAGGAAAATAAGAAAAAAAAGAAAAAGGACCTCTTAAATATACCCACCCATTCTAGCATTCTGGCGTATGGACACTTAATGACCAAGCTTAACACCAAGCTAAACATTTGTAAAAACATAAAGTTACAAAAAACAACCAGGGCTTGACGTTAACAGAGTATATTGTCACGCTGAGTGCCAATCACTCCGCTGGCTTTCCCAGTCTTCTTCTCTTCTCCCTCTCCTTTTCCAAGGTGCACAGCCTGATGCAGGGTCCTGGTCAGTGTGGAAAAGGGGAGTCGGTATAGAGCCTCTGGCACCTCCCTGGAGAAAAGTAACAGGAGGTGGGAGGTTCTGATGGCTCTGCGGGAATCACACAACTGATCTAGTGAGAGAGTAAAGGGTATGTATCGTCTTTAGAGGTGGAGTGTAAAGTGTTAGAAACTCCGAACCAAAGTGTTTTCCAGCAAACTAACAAGACTGAATGCAACTGGGTCATGCACATGGGCAGCAAAGAACTACCAGACCAAGCAGTGGCATAAGGTGACAGCAGAACTCGAACCAGAGGCTAGAGTGCTCTCCATGCGCCAACGCCCCAATATGAGTTTTGCCACTACCTCCCAGACCTCCTTGCACTCGATTCCATCTTAAAGCTGTGTGTAAGAGCATAAAAAGAAGGAGTGCCATAGCCATCTGACTGAAAACCATCCCCTCCTGTGAGAAACAGCCTCAGAAGATCTCCGAACAGTTGTTGAGCGGAGAGACAAACCTGAATTCCTCCCAGATCTGTATTGTGTTCTCCTGCAGGATTTTCTCATTTTCCAATCACTGGATATCTTTCCTTCTGCAAAGTTGCCTGACTTAGTCGTCATTATTTACACCCAGCATCTGGCAACAGCAGTGTCCCGCCCTGCCATCAGCACTGCAGAATAAGGCCATTAGCAGGCAGGCTGCAGGCACAAAGTGGGAGACAAAAAGGCATCTTCAGGTATTTGCAGAGATCCGAGTTAAAACCTGGACTATGTGCAGATCCTGCCCACTAGGGCGCGCGTTCCGGGCAACAGTAGAACGCTCTGCATTTGACCATTTCATTGAGTCTCAGCCCCAAGACTCCGGTCAGGAACAGAATCACACCTGTACCCCCAAAAGCCTAACACAGATCCTGGTACTGTAGAAACTGTCTGCCATTCTCTCCTCATCTCCAACATAGAGATGAAAAGCCCTGGGAATGAAATTCTTTCCAAGGATTGGAAATAGGTGGTTACAGATAAAACCTTATGGAGGACATATTGGAGACAGGGCCAGGGAAAGTATTGATGGCAACCTTTCTAGGAGCTGACTCCGAAAGAGCTTCCTCTGTTTCTGATTATACAAGGTAACATTAGTTAAATGCTGGGGATTCCTTCCTCAGCTGTTTCTCTCCTCTGTCTCTCATGCCTGGGGACATGTCAGACTTTCCAGGAATAAGTTAAATGTTCTCTCCCTTTTATCTGCTGACATCGAGAATAAAAAATTCCCAAGCCACAGGCAAGTTTGTCCAGTTTGCACCGTTTGCTTCTTTCTCGCAAGTTTGTCCACTACTCCACCAAAGTTCAGTTTGTCCCTCCGCAAAATGCTGAGGGGTGACAGAGCGTGACACAGAATGCCAATCACTGTGCTGGCTTTCCCAGCCGTCTTCTCTTCTTTCCTCCCATTTTCCAAGGTGCACAGCCTGATGCAGGGTCCCGGTCAGTGTGAAAAAGGGGAGTCGGTATAGACCCTCTGGCACCTCCCTGGAGAGAAGTAGCAGGAGGAGGGCGGATGGATCTGATGGCCCTGCAGGAATCCCACAACCGGTCTCAAGGAGAGAACAGTGAGCAGGGACCATGGAGGCTTGGGCACTGCTGGCCAGGCATCTGAGGTGGGCTGGAGGGAGCAGCCTTGCATTTAAGGCAGGAAGTTTCTTGTCACCGGAATTACAGAAGCTGACAAAGTCTTTGCAAGGCTATTGAGAATAAATATGACCTGGTTGGATCATAGTTCCAGAATGTTATTGTCATTGTTACGTGCCAGTGAGTCAAGTGCAACTCATAGAGACCCTATGAACAAAATATCCTATCCAGTGCCGTCATCATCCTCCCTGCCACACTTGAGCCCATTACTACAGTCACCATGTCAATCCATCTCCTCAAAGGTCTTCCTCTCTTTTGCTGACCCTCCATCTTCCCAAGCATGATACCTCCCTCCAAGCAATAGTGTCTCCTAGCAATATGGCCAAAGTATGTGAAATGAAGCTTTGTCGTTCTTGCCTCCAAGGAGCATTCGGGCTGCACTCTCCTCGAGACATATCTATGTGGGGTTTTTTTGCAGTTTGTGGAATATTCAATGTTCTTTTCCAACACCATAGCTCAAAGGCATCAATTCTTTTGTCCTCCTTTTTAATTTACCATCTTCCAGATGCATAGCAAGTTATTTTAAAAAAACAAAACAGAAAAAAACCCACACCATTGTCTTTTTTTTTTTTTATGGAACGCTTCACGAATTTGCGTGTCATCCCTGCGCAGGGGCCATACTAATCTTCTCTGTATCGTTCCAATTTTAGTATATGTGCTGCCGAAGCGAGCACCCCACACCATTGTCTTAATCAGGCACACCTTAGTCTTCAAACAATCCCATTAGAACCAAAATATGGTCTGCATAAATCATCTCCAAAATAGTTTTGAGACATTGAACACTAATGACTGAAGAGCTGATGAGTTCTGGGATGACACTAAAGATATAATCTACGAAGAAAGCGAAAGGCTCTTGAAAAGACAGCAAGGGAAGATAAAGACCAAAGAGGATGACAGAAGAGACTGAAAATGACACGAGAGCATAGAGAAACTAAAAAGGGAGAAACGCAGAAGTAAAAGAGGTGAATAGAAAAGGGCAGCTTCAGAGGACAAAGTGTTCTAATGGAATGTGCAAAGAATTGGAGCTGGATAATAAGAAGGGAAGAATTCGCTCGGCATTTCTCAAGTTGTTCCAGATTGTTGTTGTGTGCTGTTGAGTCAAAACTGACTCATAGTTGATTCTCCAGTGGGTTTTCAGAGACAGGACCTTACATGGGAGGAGATTGCCTACCCTTTTCCTGTGAAGCAGCTGGTACATTTGAACCACGGGTCTTTTAGATTGCAGCACAGTTTCTGAGGACTAGGCCAACTTGTTGTTATTGTGTACCATCAAGTTGGAACCAACCCATAGCTGACCCTCTAGCAGATTTTCAGAGGCAGTTTAATCCCACAGGAGGAAGGCGACTGCCCATCTTTCTCCTGTGGAGCAGTTGGTGGGGTTTGAGTCCGGTGCCTTCAGGATTGCAATGCAGTTTCTTACCACTAGGCCACCAGAGCGCCTCCCAACTAGGCCAGCTAGAAGTTCCCAGATAGGATGTTAGGGAACTTTGGTGGCCTCACGGGTAAGGAGTTATGTTGTCAACTCCAAGGCAGTGGGTTTGAATCCACCAGATGCTATGTGGAAGAAAGATGGTCAGTCTCCTCCCATGTAATTTAGAGCCTCTAAAAAGCCACTGGAGGGTCAGTTAAGAGTGAGTTTTGACTCAGCACACAATAACAAGATGCTCCATTGAGAGAGAGGAAAACTATTCAGTCTTCACAGCATCATTTCTGGGAAGGGAGTATGAGAATCTATCATATTTTTTTATACTCTTTCTGTCCTGTCATGAACCAGTGTTTGGAAATCATCCGCTTAGATCATATTTATTATGTTTTCTCACAATTTAGATCACTTAGGGGAGTGGAGATTATTTGTATATGTATTTTCAATCCCAACTAACATGACACCTTAGAATGAAGCTAGACCCCCTACCTTTAAAGGAAAGAAACTCAATGGTTATGACAAAAGAATTTATTCAGATGCTTTTTCTTCTCTAAGATAGTCCCTCAACATTAGCCTCAGTTTTTATACCTGCAAAATAGTCAGGCAATAGCTAGCTCATCTTGTGCTGTTTTGAGGAAAAATGGACAAATAATACCAATTTGGGGAGCTATCACCCTAGAAAAGAATCTCTGCTACCAGCCCTTGATACTCAGTCAACCAGGCTAGGTTACTATCTTTTCAAGTTCTGAGGTCAGAAAAAGAAAAAGGGGAATGAGATGCAGCTTTCTCCCCCGACCCAAGAGAATATTTGAGAGACTCAAATTTCTTAATTCTTCATTGTGATGGAAAATCGGGCCCTAAATTATGTATGGCATTTTAAATTTACTGAAAGAAGCAGTTTGGAAAAACATTGCTATTCTTTTGGAAAATAATTAACCTGCTTAAATTTTTTTTTAAATCTTTAAAAATATTTTCTATTTAGTGGCAAAATGAGGGGAAATAATGTTTATTAGAAAAGTCTGAGCTAAGGAATGTTTGTTCCCTCTCCTCAAAGATTGTTGGAAGGAGATGGGAGTCTTGTGGATAATCAGGAAAAGACTGTCATTCTACAGAGTTCAGAGGAGAGAACCAGAACTTCTTAAGCACAGATGCCCGATGAAGTAGTTAATACCTGTTAACAGTTGATGATAAAGATGATAAAGAAAACCTAACACAAACTAGCTCAAGAAAAAAGATAATTTACCCAAAGTGAGAGAAAACAATACCATTTTCATCAATGTGATTCCACTTGGATCAATAAGCAATATCTGTAAACAGCAATCAAGAAATAAAACAACTTATTATATTGAGCAAAATAGTCCAAAGACCTTTCTAAAGTTTTAAAAAGCAAATATGTCATTCACATGACTAAAGCATGCCATGATCTTTTCAAATATCTTCATGTGCCTGTAAATTTATATGCTGAAATAAAAACCCACGTAAGAATCAGTGTATTCAAAACATGGTGGTGGTGAAGAATATTAAGTACACCATGGACTTACAGAAGAATAAACAAACTAGTCTTAGAAGAAATGCAATGAGGATTCTCCTTAGAAGTAGAGATGGAAGTGCATATATCTGCATGGGTGGAGTTTATGGTTTATCATGTCTTTGTTCACAATAGCAAAGAGTTGGAAACAACCCAAGTGCCCATCAACAAATGAATGGATAGAGAAGCTGTGGTATATTTACACAATGGAATACTACGCTGCATTGAAAAACAAGGCATTCGTGCAATATTATTCAAAATGGGTGAGCCTGGAGGACATGCTGAGTGAAATATCTCAGTCACAAAAGGACAAATATTGCATAGTACCACTGTTGTAAAACGAGACTGACATCGGGGTTGGGGAGAGACTGAGAAAATGGGATAAATTATGTATACTGCATGGATACAGATGAGGGAGAGAACTGTTTAAAAGGTATCTATGATTAGGTATTATTGTCATGACAGGAGTCCAGAATAAAGGCTGCATAGTGGAGTGGACTTGGGGAAAGGGATTGTATAACAAGGAAAGAATTTTTCTTTTACTTTTCAAAGAGAAGAACGAACTGGATGGGAGGAGGAGTGGGCAGGGATAAAAGTGCAACAATAAATGAATGGAAATCCAAAGTCTCTGTAAACTTTCATTAAAATTAAGAAAAAGAAAAAGAAATGGAAAAAGAAGAGAAAAAAAAGTAGAGACGGAGAAACTTTCCCTAACTTTTTTGAACACAGTGTCAGGAAAGACCAATTGCTAGAAATGAAACACCCTGCTTGGTGAAGTCCCTCTTGTTGGGTGCTGTCAAGTAGACTACAACTCATAGAACAACAGAAATAGCCTCACCCTGCCCTGCACCCACCTCATAACCTCTAATGGGCTCAAACCCATTGTTTCAGTCAGTCCGTCTTGTTGAAGATCTTTCTCTGACCTCCAGCGTGATGTCTTTTTCCAAAGACTTGCCCCTCTTGACAACGTGCTCCAAGTATGCAAAGTGAAGAAGCTTCACCCTCCTTGCCTCTAAGGAACTCTCTGGTTGCCCTTTCTCTGAGATAGATTTGCTCATTGTTTGGGAAGTCTATTCAGGGCCCTTCTCTGGAAGTCTACCCAACATCACAATCCAGGGTACTGAGATTTCTTCTCTCATCTTTCTTCATTGTCGGAACCAACTCATAGCTGACCATCCAGCAGGCTCTCAGAGGCTGTAAGTCAGGTAGGAGAAGACTGCTCATCTTTCTCCCGCAGAGCAGCTGGTGAACTCAAACCAGGCACCTTTGGGTTGGCAGGGCAACTTCTTATCACTAGGCCACCACGAGAGGAACAACAAAAATGAGATGAATGTTCAATAAGATGGATTGGCATAATAGGCACCACAGTGGGCTCAATCAAACCACACAAAAACAAGAATAAGAAAAACCCAAAAAACAATAAGAATTAATAACAATTATTATGATAAAGATAGCACAGTGTCAGGCTGCATTTCATTTTTTTTTTTTTAGTTTAGTGAAACCCTGCAAGTTTTATTAAGAAAAACAATGGCTCATTGCATTTCCCACCCTGCCTTTCTTTGTTTTTCCTTCTCTAAAAGTAACCACATTTTCTTCTTTTTTTTTTTTAATTCATTTTAATGAACATTTACAGAGATTTTGGATTTTCATTCATTCATTGTGGCACTTTTTTTTTTCTTTACCCCCCTCCCCCCAGTTCGCTCCTCTCTTTGAAAAGCAAAAGATAAACCTCTCCGTTGGTACATTTCATTTTTTAACATGTGTCACCATGAGTTGAAGGCAACCAGACAACTAATGACAACAAACATCATATCCAAAATGTCTAGGTGGCTCTGGCTTTAAAAGCCAATCAAAAGATCATTCCTCTGGCTACAATGCTTGGCTGATAGAAGCACGTGACTCCATTAACATGAATGAAAGTGCTGACTTTTTCTTGAGATTCTCTTTAAGGACATTCTTGTTCTCTCCCTCTGGGCTTTCTCTTAGGGAGGAAGGGTGGAAATATGTCCCCAGGACATGTTCTGTTTTGTTTTCTCTCTCCTCATCTGCAAGCACCGCTTGTTTTGATACACTCATCATACAAAGCTTTGCTAGGACTCCTTTCTAGCAGCTTCTAATGGATTTGTCCAATACATAAGAGGATGACAGAGAGGGGGAAAAAATAAATCACAGTATCTCTTGACTCCCTGTGTTAGGGTCCTGGAATCCTGGAAAGAGGAAGGAAAGAGGCTCCTTAACATGCATACACATATGAGAGTATCAGCCGTAGCGGGCTTAAATGATTGAGGCTTAAGAGTGCCCTTGTTAGGGGGCTCTGGTGGCCTAGTGGCAAGAAGCTGTGCTGCAATCCCGAAGGTGTGCGGTTTGAATCCACCAGATGCTCCACTGAAGAAGGAGGGGCAATCTCCCCCTGTATCTCTTGGATCTGATTTGACGGTACACAATAAATTTAAAAAGAAGAGCGTCCTTGTTGTTGTGTACCGTCAGGTTGGAACCAACCCACAGCTGATACCCAGTGGATTTTCAGAGACAGTAAATCATACAGGAGGAGATTGCCCATCCTTCTCCCGCAGAGGAGCTGGTGGCCTTGAGCCACTCGCATTTGGGGATGCCGTGAAGCTTCGTAAGAGCCCCCGAACCCCAGGAATACCTCATTGAACGTCAACATGGATGGAGCAAAAGTACTTCTACTGTTTGCCTTTTGTTATTGTTGTTGTGTGTCAGTGAGTCGGGACTGACTGGTACCTGATCCTTCAGTGGGTCTTTGGAAGTTGTAAGTCCCGTAGGAAGAGATTGCCCATCTTTCTCTCACAGTGCCACTGGTGGATTTGAACCACCAGAGAGGTACCACTTTTACCTTAGCAGCCAACTCTTTGCCCACTAGACCACCAGAGCTCCCTACTTTTTTGTATAGCAGGGAATATTAATCAGAAGAAGAAGGTTGGGAAAAAAGAACCCTCAATGGTAAGATAACATTTATTTATAGAAAACAAGATAGGAACCCAAAGACTGAAACTAGGCCATGAAAGTATTGCAGAGGTAACAATCAAACAGGCTCAAATAAACCTTGAAAAACAAAAGAAATCAAAGATTCCTTGAAAAGCATGATCTTGGTCTCTGAGCTCATCTGTAATTGTGGATACTGGGAGATAAGTAGTAACTTGGATCTCAGGTCTTCAAGGCTGATTGCTGTACCACCAATCACATAGTCTAGTAACTATTTGTTGATCCTCTACTGAACACCTAGAAATGCACTGAATGCTTGCTGCAGAGAGAACAAGAATTAATAAAAACTTGACAGCATCTAACAACAACAATAACGAGAAAAATGGCTAAAGCCTTCAGTGTGTTGTTTCTGTGTCGAGCACGGTTAAGCACTTTGCGTAACTTTTAACCTTCAAGATGCAGAGATAAATATGACTGTTAATTATCTCTCATTTATGGATGAAGATACTGAAATGCAGAGAGGGGAAAACTGGCCTTAGATCATATATCTGTTAAGACGAGGACCTGTGATTCTGCTTGCTTTACCATCATGCTAAATGCTAAGTGAGATTAATCCAACGATGTGAAAATCGTGTGGTCATAGATTCAAAGAAGTATTATCCAAGTAGAGTTCTTAAGGATGAGGCAAATTTCTACACATGAATGAGGTGTGGGAAGGAATTATTACAGACACAAGACACTGAATATGAAAATGCCTGAAGAGAAAGAGAGAGATGTCATTCCATGCGAACAAAGGACAAAATGAGAGGAGAGATGATGACACTGGAGCCTGTTCGATGGCAAGACTGAACAGCTAGTAGACTTGAGTTTAGGCCTCTAGTACACAGGGTCGCTATGAGTCGCAAGCCACTCGACGGCACATAACAATGACAAGAATTAATCTTCAGGGAATGTGCTCCCAATAAAAGCTACCATGGCCTCCCATTCACCAGGCTATGCCTACAACTCTTAACTCTGGCCTCAGGCAAACGAAGCCCAGGTGGCTGAGACTCAGTTAACACCCTGCTTGCAATCATCCCGAAGAAAAGGGAGGAAGATTGTTCTCATATTTTCTCAAAACAGCAACAGAAACAAAGCAAATCATGCTAGCTCAATACATTATCCTGCAGGGGAGTGACATGGTCAGATTTATGTTCTATAAAGATCTCTCTGGCTACAGTGTAGAAAATAGATTATAGAGCGAGGAATAGGTCAAGAGGGAATGTGCGAATACCAAATAGGAGGCTGTTTCAGAAACCAAAGGAGAAATAACAATAGCCGGGAGTGTCAGTGTAGATAAAAGAAAGCAGACACATCCGGAAGATATTGAAAAGATCACCAAAGACCAAATAAGTGGTGCCCACTTATTTACACCCTTTCTCTTTCACGAATAGAATCTCAATTAAACGCTGGTGGACAAGGTGTACATTTAAAATGTCTCACTTAGCAGTGTGGGAGAAAGATCTCCCTCCCCTGTGTGATTTTCTTTTCCAGCCTCTGAACACCTGCGTTATGCAGATGACACAACCTTCCCTACTGAGGAGGACCTGCTGCATTTGCTGAAGAAGGTCAAGGACTCTAAGTCTTCATTATGGATTGAAGCTCAAAGTCAAGAAGACAAAAGATTCTCACCACTGGGCCAACTGGCAGCACCACAATAGATGGAGAAGAAATTGAAGTCATTAACAATTTCAGCTTGTTTGGCTCCACAGTCAACACTCTTGGCGCCATCAGCCAAGAAACCAAAAGATTCATTGCACTGGGGAAGTCTGCTGTCAGGGACCTTGTCAAAGTGCTAAAGAGCAATGATGTCAATCTAGACACTAAATTGCACCTGATCTGGGCCATGGTCTTTTCAATTACTTGTGCAATTACTTGCTATGCATCAGAGAGCTGGACAATGACTAAGGATGACAGAAGAAGAATGGATGTCTTTGAGTTGTGGTGCTGGAGAAGAATATGAAACATACCATGGACCACTAACAGGTCTGTCCTGGAGAGGGAGGAACCAAGTTTCTCCTTGGAGGCAAAGATATTGAAGCTCCATCTCACATATACTTTGGCCACATGGCCAGAAGGGACTGGTCTTTGGAGAAGGACATCATGCTTGGAAGGGTGGAGGGACAGTGCAAGAGAAGACCCAGATGAGATGGATTGACATTGCAACTAGGGTAATGGGGATGAGAGGGTCAGGGTGAGTGAGACTGCCTCAGGATAGGGCAAGGTTCAGAGCTACTGTATATAGGGTTCCTATGAGTCTCAGGTGACTCAGTGGCGCATAGCAACACAATGGCAATATATCTCTTACCACTGGACCAATTGGTAGCATCAGGATGGACTGTGAAGACATTGAGATTGTTCACAGCTTTAGTTTGCTCGGCTCCACAGTCAACACTCTTGGCAACAGCAGCCAGGAAATTAAAAGATATATTGCGATGGGAAAGTCTACTGTCAGGGACGTCTCCAAAGTATTGAAGAGAAATGGTGTCTCTCTGGAGACTAAGGTGTTTCTGATACAGGCCATGGTCTTTTCAATCACTTGTTATGCATCAGAGAGCTGGACAATGACTAGAGAGGATAGAAGGAGAATTGATGCCTTTGAGCTGTGGTGCTGGAGAAGAGTATTGAGGGTACCATGGACTGCTAAGGAAACAAACAGGTTCATCCTAGGGAGGTTTAAACCAGGAGGCTCCTTGCAGGCAAGGACTCTGCAGCTTCATCTAACATACTTTGGACATGTTGTAAGGAGAGACCGGTCCTTGGAGAGGGACATCATGCTTGGGAGGGTGGAAGGACAGCACAGAAGAGGAAGGCCCTCTATGAGGTGGATTGATTCAGTGACTGGGGTAATCGGGATGAGTGTGTCAGAGACAGTGCAATTGGCACAGGACAGAGCAGGGTTTAGGGCTGTTGTACATAGGGTCGCTACGAGTTGCAAGCGACGTGACGGCTCATAACAACAACATACATAGGAAGTTGTTACTATCTTCCATTGTAACAAAATTAATTGTTATTAAATAATGATGGGGTTGTGGATTTTTTAAAAAAAACAACCTGCTGGAAGGTCATCTGTGAGTTGGCTCTGATTAAGGGCACACAACAATCTCCTTTGCAGATAAGAGTGATCTGGTATTCCAGCCACGGCCAATCAAATGGAAATAGAAGTCACCAGGGGAGGATGTGGGGCTTCTTTGTAAAGGAGGCAGGCTTGGCTGGCTTCAATTGTTCAACTTTTCCAATTGTGCTTTCTTTCTCCCCTTCAGCCTCTTTGGAATGTGGAAATCACCTCTCGGGAGACACAGCAGCCATCTTGGGGCCATAAGATAATAAGCGCAAAGCCAAATAAATACAATATTGCTGGGAATTATAGAGAGGAAGGCATAAGCGAGAGAAACCACAACGCTGATAAGATCATGAAGTGGCGGAGTAAGCTCTGGGCTAACTCCAGTGTTCTTGGGATTTAAGACGTCTAAGCCACTTTTCCATTCGGTCGCTGGGACTGAGTTTTCTCAATCTGTGTTAGAATGCAGTCTCTAAATACTCCCGATATAGCCTCAGCAAGACTCGGGATTAATTGTCATAGGGGAGGTATGAAGTGGGCAGCAATGTCTCTGCAGGACCTCTGCCAGACCCACTGCAGAAATCTTAAATCAGCCACGAAGCAATGCTAGGTCAAATGTGACGCGAAAAGAAGCTGTAACATTTAACAGGGGGAAATAATCTTAGATCACAAACCTATTTCCTCCAAAATATTAAATCAACAGCAGGGGGACCTTCCACCTCCCCGGGCTGATGTGTTTATGAGCAGAGCAGGGATTATGATCCAAAACTGGATTTACTGAAGAGCCCCAGGTCTGCCTTTCACTGGCTAAGAGTGTAGGCTTTCAGGCCATAAATAGACCCAAACTCCCCTGTCAATGAGTCTGTTCCAACTCGGCAACCACACAGGGCAAAGCAGAACTGCCCTGCAGGTTTCTGAAACTGTAAATCTGTAGGAGAGAAGGCTGTCTCATCTTTTTCCTGTGGAGTCGTTTAAGAGGTTCGAACTACTGACCTTTGTGTTAGCTGCTCAATGCTTAACCGATTGTGTTGCCAGGTCTCAGAAGTCATATCTATGTGGGTTCAAGTCCTAGTCCTGTCATCTTTTAGTTTGTGATCCTGGGACAAGTCACTTTTTTTTTCTTCTTTTTCTGTAAAATGGCACAATTTAATTTTAATTTCTTGTGGTTGACTTGAGGGCAACTAACAACTATTACAACAGAAGAAGTCTCTCCACACCTTAGTAGTTTAGTCTTTAGGAAAGGTAAACTCTTTGTGGTAAATAAGGAGGGGAAGAAACCCAGGCAGCAGGGGGAATCTAGTGAAGATGAAAAAGGGGGTAGGGGGTTTTACACACAACCACACACACACACACACACATATACACACACATAACTGACACAGTGACTACCACAATGGGCTTGAAGTGGCATCCACTTCCAAATAGCTTGCCTCCAAAAACCCTATGAACGTGGAGAAATGATGAAAATTATACAAGTGTTCAGGACTTTTGTTCATAGGATCACTGGGAGTTGTCTATGATTCAGTAACACTTAACAACAACAACATAGAGAGAGCTCTGTTGGCCTAGTGGATAGAAAGTTATGCTACCAAGCCGAAGGTGGGAGATTTTAATCTGAGGCCCTCAGGCCTGGTGTTCATTGTTTTTAGTCAAACATTCTTCTAAGCGGCATAACACTGGTCTGTCCATTTGCTGTACAAAGGTAACTCGTGGTTGCTGTGATGCTAAACACTGTGATCCTGACGTGTTAAATGTGTTAATGGTTACCCATGGTGGACAGTGTTTGGTGGAGCTCCCCGATTAAAGCAAGCTTGGAAGCAGGAGTGGCATCCACTTCCGAAATAGCTTGCCTCCAGAAACTCTAAGAAATTAGAGAAAGAATAAAAGTTATACAAGTGTTCAGAGTCTTCATTCATAGGGTCGCTATGAGTCGCCTATGACTCATTGGCACTTAACAATAACAACAACAAAATAGAAGTAGGCGTAATAGTACATGCTCACCAAGAATCTGTTAATCACTAAATTAATGAGTGAATGAGTAGTGTGTTACCTCATGGAGGTCACTTCAATTGACAGACATTGATGACAGTGAGATAGATAGATAGATAGATAGATAGATAGATAGAGAGATAGAGAGATAGAGAGATAGCTATAGATGATATATAGATGAGAGAGAGATGATAGAGATATAGAGATCCCCTTTGCTGAGTAAAACTATGATATCCAAATGCATTAGTGCCAGTGGAATAAGGAAACCATAAAGAACCAGGCAATGCTCATTATACTCCCCACAGTCTGAATACTTCAGAGACTAAGACCCACCAAACCCTAATTCTAGTCCCTTCTCTCCATCCTCATTGGCTCTGCTCCAGATAAGCTTCATCTTGCTCTTAATTCACCACACCATTCCTCTGTCTCCTCTGTCACTCATCTGTCCTGTCTCCTCTCCTCATACCTCCCCCCTTCCATGTCTGGTGCCAAATCACACAGCATCTTCCAAATTAGAAAAGGGCATCCACTAATGCTTTGCAGCCTGGTAGACCCATTGCTTGGTGGGCAAGTGCTAATAATGCCTGAGCTGACACACAGACGTTCTTCTCTGGACTAAAACAGACTACAGCTTGGCCAGGTGCCCACGTACCAGTCACAGCCTGCACAACTGCCTCTTGGCAGCCTATTTCCCTCTTACCAGCATGAACATCAGATACCAGGTCAAAATTCTTCTTCAGCAAAGCAGGTGTGCAATAAATGTCTGTACTTTATTTGTCTAAAGTAAAATTAAATCTGACTCTAATCCCCCAGCTTCCCCTAGGCTGGAGAGAAATTCAATCCTGGTGTTATTGAAGCTCTCTCCCCACTGTTTGAACAGATCTCTGGATAGTCTTAGGGAATAAATGGAGAAGGTCTGTGTGGAAGTCATCTTTGTGGCCAGGTCTGTGTCAGACTGTGCTGAGTGGGAAAAATACAAAAAGAGGAATGTGTCTAGGGAAGTCAGAGGGACAAGAACCACTGACCACAGAACCAGCAGGAGCCACCACAAAAGCAAGGAAGCATATGGTACTAGCAGGAGGAGATTATTCTTTTGCTCCAGAGCAATGAGGTCATTTGCAACAGGATGATTACTTTCATTTATCCATCCATCCATCCATCCATTCATCCATCCATCCATCCATCCATCTCATTGTTCTAAGTGGTACAGCAATTGTCTGTCAATTTGCTGTACTGGGGTTGCTGTCATATTGAACATACTGTCATACTGAAAGCTACACCACTAGTGTGTCAAATGCCATAAGAGTTACCCATGATGGACAGGTTTTATTAGAGCTCCCTGATTAAGACAGACTAAGAAACAGTATTGGCCATCCACTTCTTAAATAACAGGTATTTGAAAATCCTATGAACATTTGAGGAATGAGGATACTTGAATAGTGGTAGAGCCCAGATTGGAAGTCAGTGGACACAGGGACTGCCGCAAAGGGCTCTAATGTGTCAGGAAGTGTGAAGATGGCACAGGATAGGACAAGGTTCACATCTGTTGTTTATAGTGTTTCTATGAGTCGTACTCAACTCAATAGCACCTAACAACAACAACAGTCCATCTATACATTTATCCAATCAACTATCCATTCAATCATTCAACAAATTTGTGTTAGGTCCCTAACATATGCCATATACTACACCTCGTTGGACCCAGGAAGTAGATTGAAAGGAAACGGACACAGCCCCTGCCCAAGCAGAAAATGTGAGTTAGCTGAGAAACAAATAACAAAGCGCACACTGACAAACCATCACATCTAGTGATAAAATCTTGAAGGAAACAAGCAAAGTGCTATGCAAAAGAATGAAAAGGAGATCAAAGTGGCCTTACTGAATGACAGGTGACAGAATTCGGAGCAACAATGTTGTATTTGTTAGGTGCCTTCAAGTTGAGTATGATTCAAAGCGACCCCATAAACAACAGATCTGGAACCTGTTCTGTCCTGTGCCAACCTCACAATCTCTGATATACTCAAGTCCATTGCTGCAGTTGCTGTGTCAGTCCATCTAGTTGAGGGTCTTCCTCTCTTTTGCCTTCCCTCCACCTTTCCACACATGTCCTTCTCCAAGGAATCGCCTCTCCTAGCAACGTGCCTAAAGTATATGAGACAAAGCTTTGCCAACCTTGCGTCTAAGGAGGGTCTGGAGTCACCTTCTCCAAGACACGTCTGTTTGTTCTTTGTTTGTTTGCTTACAAAGTTCATATACATTGTGTGTCACGCTATTCTTCATTCACATTGTGTTTCATACAATCATTCTCATGCATTATGTTTTATAAAATTAATCACCGTTGGACCTTACCCAACATTACCCTGCCTTTTCACCCAAATCCTTCCCATTTTCTTTCTTCCTCCCTCCACCCACCAAACTGTGCAGCCCTGTGGTTGCATCTGTTTATTTTTTCTTTTTTTGGCAGTCCATAATCAGAACTCTGCTCCAACACAACTCAAAGACATCGATTCTTCTTCCGTCATCTTTATTCACTGTCCAGCTTTCAGATGCACAGCCAGTGATTGAAAAAGACCGTGAGCAATAATGAGAGAAAGCCAAAGCAAGAATGAGAAGGCAGTCTTCCAGGCAGGGGAAAGATGGGGTGCGAGTGCACTGTTCTCAGGATGGGCCCCACAGTCTTTATTAGCTCTCACAGTGACGCTCAGTGCCCACAAGAGTCAGGAATGCTGGCCCCAATCTGCCCTTGTGCCTTCCACACGTACACATTCCCAGGGACAGGGTCCGAGACCTCTGGTGGCCTAGTGAGTAAGGAGTTGTGCCACCCAAAGGCAGGTCGATGCTGCTTCATAGGAGGAGGCTGGGCTATCTCCTCCCATATAATTTACAGCCTCTGAAAAGATGCTGAAGAATCATTTAGGCGTTAACTTGACTCAAAGGGGTTGGGGCAGTTAAAGGGCCAGTGCTACACAGCCAGCTCGTGATCTAGAACTCGCAGGGGCGCACTGCTCTTTCAGTGACACCCCGGCTTTTCAGGACTCTTACCCATCCTTTTTTGCTTGCTTTTTTTTTCATCCCCACTCTCTTCCTCATCTCCACTGATACCCGCAGACATGAGTACATACAGTACAGCTCAAAATGCCAGTGCAATTGGGTAAGGGGCCATGAGACAGGGACACAGTTGATAAACTGTCTCTCAGCCCGGGCAAATGCCAGTAAAATGTTTGACAACCTAGGAGATGGATGGGCAATATGGCTCGGGCGACATTCCAGGACAGAACTGAAGCCATCTTTCCCAGGAACGGCCTCATAGATCAACACAAGCGGGCGCATCAGCCCCGACCACCCACCATGAGGCAGCAGAACAAGGCAGATGTGGCTCTCTGGGAAACCAGAGCTGAGAGAGTTGGGAGTGCAAGCTACTTACTGAGAGGAACGCTTGTAAAGGGAGAAGGGAGAAAAAATTGTGCAGGGGCCCATCAGTCTGCATTTCAATAGATCAGTGTCTACAGTCCAGGGAGGACAAGGTCCACGGTAAAAGCTATTCTGAAGAGGAGTCTAGCATTGGATGGAAATTGCTAGGGCTCATAGTTTCGACCTGGGAGCCACTCCAAGGAGACCAGTCCCCACCCCATTAAAGGTGCAGCTCACAGCTAACGACACTTGACAGCTGCACAATGAGTCCCTCGGGGTCTGCCACGCAGACAGGATTCCTCACTAGCTCACATACGGACCATGACGCTGAACTGTTACCATCTATGAAAAATTGAAAGCCAGGTATGTAGAAAAGACCCCTAAAAGGAGGCTGTCCATATCCCCAACTGCACAGATGGGCCAGAGAAGTTAAGGATTGGTCCAAAGCCACATAGCAAATCAGCATGGGCACCCAGGTGAGCCTGAGTTTCTTTACCTAGAGGTAGAACACTTTCTAGATTCTGGGCTTTCTTCCTGTTTGTTCTGGAACTAAGGTCTCCAGGGCTGCAAGTAAACAAAGAACTGTGATTTGGGAGGGCTCAGATGCATCTCAACCCCTTGGTACCAGCGGTCAGGAGATGAGGAGATGTATTGCACTGGGAAAGTCCACTGCCAGGGACATTGCCAGATTTGAGGAGCAATGATGTAAATTTAAAGACTAAGGTGTGCCTGATTCAGGCTGCACACCGAATCAAGATGACAGAAAAAAATTGATGCCGTTGAGTTGTGGTGTTGGAGAAGAATACTGAATATCTCATGGACTGGCAAATGAATGAACATGTATGGCTTGGGAAAGTTGCAGCCAGAATGCTTCTTGGAGACAAGAATGTCCAAGCTTTGTCTCTCATACTTTGGACATGTTTCTAGGAAAGGCTTTTCCTTGGAAAGGGATGTCATGTTAGAAAAAGAAAGGTAATGAAGGAGAAGGAGACACTCAGTGAGAAGGACCATCACAATGACTGCAGCAATGGGCTCAAGTGTGGCAGAGTTGATGAGAATAACATGATGAGGGTTGAGGAGAATGAGGCTAGAACAGGGTTCTGATCTGTAGTTTATAGGGTCACTGTGCATCGTCCTCGATGACATCTAGCACCAACACCAACTGGCCCCACCCTCATGTGCTCTAAGGAGCCTCCTACTCCCTTCAGGAAGAGACTGGCTGTGCAATGATGAGAGAAGTGTGTTTCGTTGTTAGATCCGCTTCTAATAGGCGTGGACTTCCTTAGGTGCAAGTGATGATTTGATAGAATCCGGATTTTCCCCCTTTCACAAACCCTCTTTGCCAGGATGAAATAGATGAGTTGGGCTGCCTGGTGTGTAACGGTCATGGAGACACATCAACCCAGGTGACTGGAGGTCAGGGAGGGCTTCCAGGAGGAGCAAATACTCTTTGAGCTGAGTCTCAAAGAAAGGGTAGTGTGCAGAGATATGGCAGGGAGAGAAACAGCAGTCTGGCTTGGGAAGAGTATTCATTGTGCATGCCCCCAGGATGGCATGGGCACATGAGAGCAAGAAGCAAGCTGGGTCCAGCTGCTGGCAAAAGGTCTATACAGAGCTTACACAAAAAGGTCTGAATTTCCAACAAAAGACAGTAGGAGCAATCGGTAAAGGTTTAACAGAGGGAAGACGCATGGTCAGATTTGCATTTTGAATTCTTCCTCTGCCCGAAATAAAATGAGTGCTTTGGAAATGAACAAAATTAGAGGCAGGAAGTCTGGTGTAGAATCTAGACAAGACTTCGACTCTAGAAGTAAGAGTTTAGGATGATGTCTTTTTTTCGTTTCCATGTGAGTGATGGAGACTACCATTAAGAGGTGCACTTGGGGCAGTGGGAGGGGTGTGGGGGGACTGTATATCAAAGAAAGACTTTTTCTTTTACTTTTCAAAGAGAGCAGCGAACTGGCGGGTGGGGGTGGAGCAGGGAGGAGGGTTGGGCAGGGAGAAAAGTGCAACAATGAATGGATGGAAATCCAAAATCTCTGTAAATGTTTATTTAAATTATTAAAAGGGAAAAAAGAATATATACTAAAAAAAAAAAGAGGAAGGCTCACCCACAGAGGTGGGGGCAACGTTGACTATAATTGTGGGTGGGTAAATTGAAAGCATTGGGCAACCTCATGAAAAAGAGACACTTAGGTAAACAATTTGTAAACAGATTTGGGTGAGACTTTTCTTGGCTAGTGAGATCTTTGGGACCTGCAAAAGGACCAGTGGCCATAAGGGCCAGGATACTGCAATGAGAAAACACAGTAAAAAAAGGGCGGAAGAGACCAACAATCAGAATTAAGTGCAAGATGCGGGAGATCAGCAGAAGGAGGCCCCAGAGGACACAGGGGAGGAGTAAAGAGATGTGTGAATCATTCAGATTTGCAAATCAGGGACAGCACTCTGTCTAACCCAATTACGGTGCCAGTGAGGAGTCTGGGGACCAGGGAGGGAAGTCCTTTGTCAGCAGCTGCCACGTTGACCCAGACAGACCAGAACACAGCCAGGAACCCACTAGAACCCCTGTTGCTGTGTGCCATCAAACCAGAACCGACTCACAGCAGACACAATGTCATGTATACACATGTTTCTTAGATGCAGGGTTCTAGTGCACATATTTCTCTGCCTTTTACTTATTTCCATTTTCTAAAATAAAAATGTTCTTTTATACTGGTTTGCTTACACATTTTTAACTCTCAATCTTGTCTCATGAAACTCCTCTAAGGAATCGGATGGGGTACTCTGTCTTTGTAACGGCTGCATCATAATAAATCGTGGAGGATAAGCCACAATGTATTCAGTCATTCTTTTTTTTCCCCCACCTTAAAGGATTTGGTAATTTTTATAGGACAAAAGATGCAACCCAGGAGAGAGGATGGGATAAATGTGCATCAACAGTGCAAATAAGGAGAAAACAAAACACCCCACCTTTGTCACCACATTGAATACAATTCATATTAGGGAGGGAAAGGCTCTGATTGGGAATTTGAATTGAGTCCCTCAATCTCCATCTCTTGGCTGCAAAAATGGTGGAAACATTCCCTCCCAACCCCCAAATTAGTCCACTGGCTAACTGTCAGAGATAGTTTTTTCCCCCAACAAACTGGCCCATGTGAACTGATGCACGGCACACATCCATACACACAAACACACGCACGTATACACACCCATGCAAGGTAGCATTATAACTTAAAGAATTCAGAAAAAAAATTGTTAAAACATTCTTTCTGTTTTGATATCTGCCTAATGGTTTCCATTATTAGAAACTTGACATTGGAAATTAACATGCCCAGAGGTGCTAATTGCAGGGTGGAAGTCCCAGCAGAGCGGAGTCACAAAGCCCTGCTTGATACCTACCCCTGCAGACCTCAGCTCTGCACCATTTTCTCAGTGAAAAATCTCTCCCACAAGCCCCGGTTGAGTCACGTTTCTCTGCTGGGCACCTTCATGACACCCAGAACTTCTTGACAATCACAGTTCTTAATTATATGTCTCTTCGTTTGATAATGCAATTGATTCCTGTTCCTTCTCCCTTCACAATGGGAGCTCGATGAGGTCGGAGTGGATAAGACGAGCTTATGCAGAGCTGTTTGCCCAGCTCCTGTCGCAGGATCATCATTTGCCATCAAGTCAGAACCAACTCAGAGCTGACCTGCTGATAGATTTTTAGAGGCTGTAAATCACACGGGGGGAGAATGCCCGTCGTTCTCTCACAGAAGAGCTGGGAGGTTCAAACTGCCTGCTTGGTGCTGTTGTTGTTATGTGCCCTTGAGTCAGAAGCTACTGACAGCTGAGCCTCTAGTGGGTTTCCAAAGGCTGTAAATTGCAAGGAAGGAGACTGTCTTTCTCCCACGGAGAAGCTAGGTAGTGGGTCTGAACCACCTGCCTCTGGGCTAACAGTACAAATCTTTACCACTAAGCTACCATAGGTACCAATGGTGACCAAAATGGTGCAGAAGACAGGCAACATACGCAGTAGTAAGTAGAGGAGCTGGGGTAGTGTAGCCTGTAGGGAGTTGTCCTGCTCACCCGGAGGTGGGGGGGGGGGTCTGCTGAATTGTCTTCTTCCAGCCTTTGTATGTTGCCTTCTGTGTCTCTAAATGGCAGGGACACAGCACACTGCTCTATCTCTCTCCTTACTATCTTCCTTCCATCTCCCTTTCGAATTGGTACCTGTTTCACTGGGATCCTCAAATCCATCACTGCAGTCAGTGCGTATTTCGCCTGCCTCCCAGCCTGGGAGCTCCTCTTCACACTGAATCGGACAATATTCAGTCATAATCCACAGTGTATTTATTTTGATGGAAGTGTGCATTACCAAAGGTTTACCATCCATATACGTACAATTCCGTGGGACTGGTTATATTCTTAGGTTGTGCTACTGTTCTCGCTATTCAACTCCAAATTATTCCACCATTGTTATCTTAAACACACCACCTCCCAAGCAACACCCCCTCAAGCCTTTCAAGTTGTCATTGTCAATTTGATCTCACATAGACAATTCTGCACAATAGCACAGTGCCCTAGGCAGGCATTCTTTGCTAAGATCAATATCTCTCTCTCTCTCTCTCTCCCCCTTTCTTCATTTCTCCCTTTCTCTCTCTTTTGGTTCAAAGAAGACTTCACAATCTGATCCATTTGGCTTTGGTGTGACCCTCAAAGCAGGATGGGTCACAAGTTACCCTACTGGAGTCACCCATGAAATTTCAGCCAGAGTTTCTCTGCTTTTGCTGTCTGTACACATACTCCAATCAGCATGGCCTGATCCAGAAACACAGCCTCAATATAGACTGCCGGTATTTCTGTCAGCCTATGAAGTGTATATTTAAAAATAAAACAAAGCTCAAAATCAAGCCCCAAAACTGTGCCATCAAGTTGGAACCATCTTACCACTGACCCTCCAGTGGATTTCTGAGGCTGTAAATCACGAGAGAAGTCTGTCCATCTTAGACCTGAGGAGTGACTACTGTATTTGAACCACCAGAGAAGGATGACTTTGGGCTAGCAGCACAACTTCCTACTACAACGTCAGGGCTCCCTCACAAAGGATTGCTGTCGTCGTTGCTGTTGATGCTGTTGTTAAGTGCCGTCGAATACAACTCAGAGCAACTCTATGAACAAACAGGTCTGCATCCCTATCCTGAGCCAATCTCACTGTCTCTGACACACTTGACCCCAGTGCCACAGTCTGTGTCAATCCATCTCATCTGGGTCTTCCTCTCCTGCACTCTCTGCCCTTCTAAGCATCGATGCCCTTTTCCAAGGGTTGGGTCCCCCTGACAACATGCCCAAAATACTTGTAAAGGAGTTTCAAAATCCTTGCCACTAAGGAGCAACATGGATTCACCCTCTCCAGGGTAGACTTGTTTGTTCTCTTGTCTTGAAAGTCCATGGTATGTTCAATACTCTTCTCCAGCAACTCAAAGGCATTAGTTATTCTTCTGCCATCCTTATTCATTGTCCAGCTCCCAGATGCATAACAGGCAACTATGAAGACCATAGCCTGGACCAAGCACACCTTAGTCTCTCAATTGACATCATTGCTCTTTAGCATTCTTTAAAGGTCCCTAACAGTAGATTTTCCCAATGTGCTAAGGGTTTAGGCTTCATCAAATTGGACATGCTAAAAAAAAAAAAATTGGACATGCTGTGCATAAAATAAACAATTTTCAATTATAGACTAAAAACGACAACTTCAGGAGACTAAAGGAACTGGGTGGTAACACTCTAAAATTACTGAATGTTCTGAGCAAAGGCTTTATAGAAGACTCTGGACCAAAGATGAGTAAAACGCAGACAGAATTACATTCACAGTGGAATCTATGCTTTCTGGAGCCATTCAAACTGGATGAATGCCCAAGACTATTGCCCTGAGATAACCTTTCAACTGTAAATCATTATCCTGTGGGTTTTTATTAGCTAGTTTTCAGGAGTAAATGCCCAAGCTTTCGTTCCTAGTCTGCCTTAGTCTAGACCGTCTACTGAAACATATCCAACAGGTTGTCCCTGCTAGCATTTGAAACACTGGTGCTACCTACAGCTCCCAGCCTCACAGCAACACGAAAGACAATTTGATTTATGGAGACATTCTATCAGGTGCTTAATTAGTATTTTGAATTAATAAAAGAGGAAAGAGGAGCTAGAAGAGAAAGGAGTGAGGAAATCATGGGAATGCCTAACTAACAGGGCTTCAAAAAACAATATACGACTCACAGCCAATGCTCCGAAAGTATTTGCCCAAAGAATCCGAGGAATGAGACCAAGTCTGTAGAAATCTTGACAAAGAAGAGGGACTCAGCCTATTTGCCCAGAGGGTGGACTCCTCTCCCACTAAAGACATTACCCTCCTACTGCCCTTCCACAAGGTCTAAGGCTTAGTTGTTACACCTTGAAAGTAGTTATAACAGCAAAAAGTAGACATAAAACCCAGCTACTGAGTCAATTCTGACTCATAGAACAGTGTAGAACAGCCCCATAGGGTCTCCAAGGCTGTAACTCTTACAGCAGCAGATTGACACATGTTTCTCTTACAGATCAGTTGGTGGGTTCAAACCATCAACCTTCTGGTTAGCAATTGAGGGCTTTCACCACTGTGCCATATGATAGTAAAGGGCTGGATGTTACTGTGTTTCTATAAAGCTTTATTTAAAAAAATCAAGCAATGGGCCAGACTTTGGCCTGCAGGCCTCATTTGTGGACTCCTGGTCTCAGAAGGACCCCTGCTAAGACTTCTCTTTACAGAAGGCAGGTTACACTCCAGGGACCAGTGTTTGCAAAGCCACTGTTCCTTAGTGGAAACACCAGAACGGCCTGTGTCAGCAAGACTCTGGGCACTGATGGCGGCCGAGGACAGGCCATAAACTTTATTGTCCAGTGGGGCGTTGACCCCCAACTTCACTTTCTGCTGATTTGTCAAAAAGCAGCAGAGGTGGGCCCCGCTCGTGCTCACTGATGCATTGGGGAAAGAGAGCCTGCTCATTTAATTAAATGTTATTCAAGAAATAAAATTCAGGCCCTCAGCTGACAATGCAGAATATTAAAGCATCAATTTCCTGAAGGAAACCTGCCTTAATGAGATTCTCCAAATAAATGGAAGAGAGAGCGGGGCCAAAAAAAAAAAAAGGTATATTAATCTGAGCTGCTAACGTCAGTCCTATCAGCCCAGGGAGATGTCTTGATCAACAAAAACTGATAATATTGGTTTACTGAGGAAAGGAATAGGTATGACTTTGCTAGTTCTGCATTCCAGAGGTGGTTAGACACTTAGAAGAATCTACTGAGGAGACCCCAGAGTGAGGTAGAGCTTTGACTAGCACACGCTGATGGTCAGAGTTGCTCCTGGTTGAATGAAGTCAAGCTGGTCCATCGCATCGGTGCTCTGCCCTGGGTCTACCTCACACAACCTTGTGCTTAGTGCCCTGGGAAGAGTAGAAGGGGATCTACTGACATTTGCTGTGTAAGCTGTAGCTGGGGTTCAATTAATTTTATGTAAGGGACCTGGAACCCTTAGAACAAAACAGATGTTAAATGGCTATTTCTTTTCTTTGCCAATCACTTCGCTTTCCAGCTCCCTCTTTGCGCTGGAAAGCAGTGGGGCAAAGAGTAGTCTGTTTACTCCACTGAAAACTACTAATACGGTTTTCGCAGGATTGGAGTGGTGCAAACCTTTACCATGCCTGCCTGCTGACCCAAAGGGTGGAGCTTTCAGCTCCTAGAGACCTTGGAGAAAGGCCCGGTGATCTGGCTGCCACACATGAGCCGTTGAAAAAGAGAGTTGTTCTACCCAGCCCGTGTGAGACCGCCCCCAGGGCACTGCAACTCGGCAGGAGCTTGGGTTTTTCCATGGTGTTTGCATTCTTACGCTCTATTCTAATTTTAATGTTGTTGTTGTGTGCCATCAAGTTGGAATGGACTCATAGCCCTCCAGTGGATTTTCAGCTGCAGTAAAAGGATCACAAGAAAGGAGATTGCCCGTCCTTCTCCCACAGAGCAACTGGTGGACTCAAACTGAGTGCCTTTGGGATTGCAGCACAGCTTCTTACCACTAGGTCACCAGAATGCCCTATATTTGCCTTAAATCAGCTCATTATCTAAAATAAACACACTTTATATCGTTACTGAATTGAAATAAAAAAATTAATATTACTTGCCATCAGTAAAAAATAGTCATAAAGACAAATAATATTGAAAAGAATTCATATTATTGTGAGTAACTATTATTGTAGGATAAGAGCTATAAGTCGGTATCTGTTGTTGTTGTTGTTGTTCTTCAGTGCCTTCGAGTCATAGGCAACTCATAGCGACTCTATGAATGAAAGACCTGAACACTTGTATAACTTCCATTGTTCCTCCAAACTCATAGAGTTTCCAGAGGCAAGCTATTTCAGAAGTGGATGTCACTCCTGCTTCCAAGCTTGTTTTAATCAGGGAGCTCCACCAAACACTGTCCACCATGGGTAACAATTATCACATTTGACACATCAGTGTCCCAGTGTTCAGCATCACAGCAACCGCAAGTTACCTCTGTACAGCAGTGCACAGACCAGTGCTATACCACTTAGAAGAATGTTTGACCAAAAACTATTAAAACCAGGCCTGAGGGCCGCAGATTAAAGTCACTCACCTTTGACTTAGTAGCATCACTTTCTACCGACTAGGCCAACAGAGCTCTCTTGTATCATTCTTGTTGTTATTATTGCTCTGTTAATTAAAGAGTTCCCTGTAGAATTTGGAAGAAAACGTAAAGTTCTTCATCTTATTGATTGATGCATACATTTAAATAATATGCATATTATGAGGTCTTCCTTGACCTGATGCTGTTAATGGTATGGATACTGGTATCATTCTATCACTGGCAGCAGTGAACTTCAGCATAGAGGCTGTTAATGTTCTTCCAGCCTTAAATCAGGATTAACTGGAGCTAGGACAGGGCTGAGCCTTTCTGCCTTGGCCAGTTCAACCTCTGTGAGGCAGGTGCAGGGCCTGCACACAATAGGTGTCAATTCCACGGGTGCTGGATGATGGTAGAGCGCACATGGCCATGTGTTTCTCTGTTCTGCAGCCCAATATGTCTTCTATTTGTCTGAAAAGAAAGACTGCATGCATGCTTTTCCATCTAATTCTGCACCCAGAAACTAGAGACATTTTCCAGAATTATGGGAGAGAATGCCCATCTTTATTATGGGTGGGATGAAACGGCTTTGGGGGAAAGTTTGATTGAATGTCCACTAGTCACTATTAGTCTTCATTGAAAACTAAATATAAGTATGAAGGATCAGAAAAGACAACTGGATTGTGAAAAATCTCCCGCATTTATTTTCGCAGCGCTGTTAAATCCATTTCTAATTAAAATAATTCATCACTTATCTATAGCCAGCCAAAGTGAATGGTTATCCATATGTGAATCTTATTTGCAAATATGCACCAACTTAAAGTTCTTTTTAATAAAAATGCATTCTTTTCAGGCAGCAGTTTTGTTCCAAGGGATAGTCGCTAACAGAGAGGGGCGAGCCGCTCTGTGAGTCAGTGGCTGTTCTACAGAAAAGAAATTAAGTGCAAAACAGGGGAGACAGCGAGCTCACAATTTAATACAAATTTGCCGTGCTTACCTTTACATCAACTTTCATTTTTCTCAATTTTCAGTGGGGAGCAGGGGTGGGTTGTGGTTATTGCTCTGGTTTTGTTTTTATTTTTTTTTAATGAAATCAATCAAACAGCCTCTAATAATTCTGTTGGGCTTGTAGTTTTCTTAAGTCTTGTGACTTGGGTAAAAATTGAGAAATGGCCTGGCATAGATTCGTCTTTCAAAGATCCTCAGTGTGGTGTTCAAAGCCCTTCTTAATCTAAGCACAGCTCACCGTTCTCTGTTGCCCGGATTCCCCCAACCTGAAGCTGTGGCGGCCCTCAACTCTTACTCCTAGTCTCTGGAACAGTGGGCACAATATGCTCTTTCCAAAATAAAAAGGCAGCGATAAGGAAACCCATCCACCTGTGCTTATCTTGGGGGAAAAAGTGGGGAGGGGGGGAACCCAACAAACCCAAAAACAAGCCTGAAATGAGACTTAAGAGAGAATTGAAAATGGTTCTATGGATGGGAGCAGGGAGGAGGGCAGATAGCGAATGGATAGCAGATTAGAAGTGAAACGTTTTTCAGTTATGCATCTTACCATCTTGAAATGTTTAAACTATGAGCCATTCGGAAATGAAGGAGAAAAAGGAAGAAGTGGGGGTGGGGGAGAGACGAAAGGGAAGGATAAGAGATGACAAGAAAAGATGGAGGGTGGCGGGGGAAAGAAGGAAAGACATCTTATTGTAGAGACTATCTCCAGGTCTTTGCATTCACTGTTT
>NW_006399936.1:3989392-3992764 GCF_000299155.1 Elephantulus edwardii | reverse complement strand
TCCTCTCTCTCTCATCTTCTTAAGAAGAGTTCCTCTGTGCTTTCAAAACACCTTGGCTGCTTGTGGACATGATGGACGGAAGATGTCTTAGCCTCTGTTACAGCCTCAACTGTGGCATGATGCACAACACAAACACCTACTGAACAATGAGTTTATTCCCTCGCTTCCTCTCTTCTAATTTCTGTTCACCACATTTGTAGGCCATCCGGTGTTCTTTGGAGCTTCTCAGTCCATGATGGGAGGTCTCGTCTCTACTGCCCTGGCCCCAGACGCTCAGTAGCTTGGCACGCACGCTACAAGGGAAGCCTCAAGTCTCCACATCCTGGCCCGGAGGTAGGTACATCAGGAATACTTTAAAGTGTTGTTTCTATGGAAGCTTTTATCCATTGCAGTTGAAGGTGTAAAACAGTGCACTCACTATGCAAAGCATTGTGGTGATACTTCAAAAATTTAGAAATAAGACTACTATGTTGTTGTTATTAGATACCATCAAGTCAACTAGGACTCATCGTGACCCTGTGAACGATGGGATGGACCCGCCCTATCCTGCGGCATCCTCACCATTCCTGCTGTGCTCCAGCCCATTGAGGCGGTCACTGGGTCAATCCATCTTATTGAGGGTCTTCCTCTCCTCCACTGAGCCTCTACCTTTCCAAGCCATGATCTCTTTTTCCAAGGACTGGTTTCACCTAACAATAATCCTAAAGTATACGAGACAGGGTTTTCACCCTCCTTGCCTCTCAGCAGAACCTTGGCTCCACTTTCTCCAAGATATACTTGACTGTTCTTTCGGCAGTCCATGGAATATTCAGTACTGTTGTCCAACTACACAACTCAAAGGCATTGACTCTTCCTTAGTCATTGTCCAAGTTTCAGTTGCATAGCAAGTAATTGAAAAAAGCCCATGGCTTGAATCAGGCACACCATAGTCTTTACACTAACGTGGTTGCTCCCTAGGGAGGTCCTTGACAGCAGGTTTTCCCAGTGCAACATGTCTTTTGATTTCTTAACTGTCAGTACCAAGGGTGTTGACTATGAATCTAACAAAGTGAAGCTGTTGACACGTCCATGTTTTGTCTATCATGATGTTGCTTATTCACTCAGGGTTGAGGATTTTTCTTCTTTTTTTGAAGTTGAGATGTAATTCATTTTGAAGGCTGTAATCTTTGATCTTCTGCAGCAAGCATTTAAAAAAAAAACAACTACCATACGTCCCCACATTCTCCTCCTAATATATTCCCTAAAGACGTGAAAGCAGAGATGCAAGAAGAGATTTGTACATTGCATTTCCATTCACAACAGTCAGAAGGTGAAAGCAATTGATGTGATGTGATGTGATGTGATGTGATGTGATGTGATGTGATGTGATGTGATGTGATGTGATGTGATGTGGTGTGGTGTGGTGTGATGTGATGTGGTGTGTGGTGTGGTGTGGTGTGGTGCGGTGCAGTGCAATGCAATGCCATGCCAACAAAACATAACACATAGCTGTGTTATATTCACACAGTGGAATACTATGCAGCACTAAAAAACAAGGAACTCAAGAAATATTATACAAAATGGGTGACCCTGGAGGACATTATGCTGAGTGAAATATGTCAGTCACAAAAGAACAAATACTGCACAGTACCACTGCTGTAAATTGGGACTGACTTTGGGGTTGGGTGGGATACGGAGAAAGATAGGATAAATAATGTATACTGCAGTGAAAGAGATGAGAGAAAGAACTGTTTAAAAGGAATATAGGATTAGGTATTCTTGTCATGACAGGAGTCCAGAACGAAGGCTGCATAGTGGAGTGGACTTGGTGGGAGGGATTGTATAACAATGAAAGAATTTTGCCTTCCAAAATGAAGGCTGCATAGTAGAGTGGACTTGGGGGAAGGGATTATATAACAATGAAAGAATTTTTCTTTTACTTTTCAAAGAGAAGAGTGAACTTGAGGGAGAGGTTAGACAGGGAGAAAAGTGCAATAATGAATGAATGGAAATCCAAAGTCTCTGTAAACTTTCATTAAACTTAATTTTAAAAAAGTGGAACATCAAATAAGTTGTGAATTAAATAAAAATAATTTTTAAAAAAAACACCCAAAAAAGCATAACACATTTATGCAAGGCAACACTGCTAAGACAATAAAATACACCAAATCTACGATGTGTATAGAGTTTGAAGACATTATGCTGAGTTAAACAGCCAAATTTCAAAGGACAAATGTGATCTGGCCTCACTCAGAGCTATCTCCTCCTATGCAATCTACAGCCTCTGAAAATCAACTGCAGGGTCAGCCATGAGTCTGTTCCACAGCAGTGAGTTGTCATTCATATAAAACAAAAAAAGGCAAATGTACAGAGATCAACTTTTATTAGCAGCTACCAGGGATGAGAAACAGGCAGAAGGAATAGAGGTAATAATGAAGGGAAAGTTGCATTGGTTAAATGTTAAGTTGCACTGTCAATTATTATAATTGGTGCCAATAAATGAAATATTTAGAAAAAGTTGAATTGGGGGAAGTGTGTAATAGATACATTTATAAAAACAAACTAATATGTAAAACAGGCCATTAGGTAAGACAGTAAGATAAGGCGAGATTGAATATTCTGTGCACTGCCAGAAGAAATGCAGCCTGAATGTTCCTTAGAAGGGAAGATGGTGAGATTTCATTTTGCTTACCTTGGACACGTTCTCAGGAAAGACCAACTTCCAGAAAACAAAAATGGCATATGTGAACAAAGGGGATCAACATTAAGGAGGAAAATGGACAGTGAAATGGACAGGCACAATGGCCAGTGGTCTCAACATACCAACAATCGTGAACATAGGGGCAAGGCAGGGCAACATCTCATGTCGTTAGAAGTAAGATCACTATGAGCTGAGCCAACATGAGAATAACTAACCACAGGAACGAATGTCGGTGCCTTTATAACTTGCGTCACGTGGGTGGGAGGACAGGCAACTCTGTGTCAACAGGTGCTAATCCTCTGGTTATGGGGATCCAGCCTTCATCTATTTCACTCACTCTTCTAGTTATTTGTTCTGCCATTAAATATTCTCTAGGTGAACTAATTATGCTGAGAGAGTCTCCTCCCATTAAGATTTACATCCCCAGAAATCCAATGGAGGGTCACTATGAGTCAGAACAGACCCAGCAGCAGTAAATATGTTTGCTCATTTGTTTTAGTCCTTGACCTTGGTGATGATCAGAGATGGTTTTAGTCCTTGACCTTGGTGATGATCAGAGATGGTTTTAGTCCTTGAGGTTGGTGGGGATCAGAGATGGTTTTAGTCCTTGAGGTTGGTGGGGATCAGAGATGGTTTTAGTCCTTGACCTTGGTGATGATCAGAGATTGTTTTAGTCCTTGAGGTTGGTGGGG
>NW_006399936.1:3987423-3989292 GCF_000299155.1 Elephantulus edwardii | reverse complement strand
GATCAGAGATGGTTTTAGTCCTTGACCTTGGTGATGATCAGAGATTGTTTTAGTCCTTGAGGTTGGTGGGGATCAGAGATGGTTTTAGTCCTTGAGGTTGGTGGGGATCAGAGATGGTTTTAGTCCTTGACCTTGGTGAGGTTCAGAGATGGTTCCATGTTGTCTTGCCTTGCAGAGACAGGCTCCAGGAGCCACCTATTCAACCATGTTTGTTTCCCTGGCATAGCCAGCACTCTTCAGGAGCTCAATGTTGATCTGTTTGATAAATGAGTAAATGAATACCTCAGAGGTTTTTACACACTGCTGTGGAAACACCAGGAAACATTCCTTGGGAAACTGAGTGTTAAAGAACTCGTGAGGGGAAGTTCATCTCATGTATCATGTGCCGACAGATACTAGGATTGCATAAAAGGGATCAACGCCTTAAAGAAAAATTGCCAATGAGGAGACTGTGCCCCATTGGAAAGAACTGCAAAGACAAAGGCAGCAACAAGTGGTAAATGTGGAAGCATTTCAGTGTGGCTTCAGACAACACTTCAGTTCAAAAGTACTCAGTTCTAGCAAACTTCAAGCACAGCTTCTGAGTATAAAATAGCACCACGGGCCTTGCCCATGGGAATAGATGGACTGTGGCCACAGCATCAGGGGGAATATGACTCCCTATTCCTTCTCTTCTGTGCATCCCAGGTTCCTACATGAGCAGTCATGACCTTGGGGGCCTGCCTCCCCTGGGATGGAGAGTGTCATTGTCATCAAATGACACGTGCTAGAATGCACAGCACTCTCCAGCGATGTGGCTGGTGATACGCCCTTTCCTGGTTCTGACAGATCTCAGGAATACGCATCGACCAGCATTGCTGCCCCTCCACACTGATTAGCCAGAGCGCAATGACAGCCAGCTGACATTCATTATCTGTGTGTTAAAGGCATTTGAGAGCACAGAGGGCTGTCAGCAGAGGAAAGTCACCATGTTAGTGCTCCTGTGCTTTTCAGCCAGGACCCCATGTGAGGCTATGACACTCTCAGGTTCAAGGAGGAACAGGCAAGGCCAGCAGCTAGTGGTACCCAGGTGTCCACAAACACAATCTGTGGGTTAATTCATGAACACACAACTGCCCGTTGATAAGCAATGCATGACTCTATCATCCAGCCCCGATATCCAATCCATCACCACCTCTTGACAGCTAAATCCTTCTCAGCTCTCTCCTCTTCCCTATATTTCCGCAGCTGTCAGCTTAGTGTCTTACCACTGTGCTGCCTCTTAGCCAGCCCTCTCATCTACGCTGGCTTCCTCAGAGCTTTTTCTCCACAGTGGAGCTGGAGTAGGCCTTTCAAAGCAGTCTCCCACCAACAGAGACCCATCAAGTAGCCCACAAGACAGAAACTGGCTCTGCTAAGCTCTCCAGCGTCAACCTCCCACATGTCCTCCAGTTGTCCATCCACCTATGACACCCACTCTCACCTCCTCCAGTTCTCCTTCCACCTATCACTCCCACACTCACCTCCTCCAGTTCTCTGTCCACCTATCACACCCACACTCACCTCCTCTGGTTCTCTGTCCACCTATCACACCCACACTCACCTCCTCCGGTTCTCTGTCCACCTATCACACCCACACTCACCTCCTCCAATTCTCTTGCCCACCTATCACATCCACTCTCACCTCTCTGTCCACCTAACACATCTACTCTCACCTCCTCCAGTTCTCTGTCCACCTATCACATCCACTCTCACCTCCTCCAGGTTTCCATTCACCTATCACATCCACTCTCAACTCCTCCAGGTCTCCATTCACCTATCACATCCACTCTCACCTCCTCCAGGTTACCATTCACCTATCATATCCACTCTCACCTCCTCCAGGTCTCC
>NW_006399936.1:3975240-3987323 GCF_000299155.1 Elephantulus edwardii | reverse complement strand
CCATTCACCTATCATATCCACTCTCACCTCCTCCAGGTCTCCATTCACCTATCTCATCCACTCTCAGCAGTCTCTTGATGGTACTCTTGTCATGTGTCTTTTGCTGCATGGACAACACAAAGGCATGACACTTTAATCCATCAGCTTCTCTGCAGGAGAAAGATGGACCATCCCCTCCCTGTGTGATTTTATGCTGCTGAAAACCCACTGGAGGGTCAGCTGTGAGTCAGTTCTGACTTGATGGGTCTCAACAACAACAACATTCCTTTTCATTTCCGAGGTCTCTGGTGGCTCTGGGGTAAGGAGTCCCACTGCCAACCCAAATGCAGGCAGTTTGAATCCACAAGCTGCCCACAGAATGAAGATGGGCAACCTTCTCCCACGCAATGTACCGCCTCAGAAAATCCACTGACGGGGCAGCTGTAAGTCATTTCCAACTTGATGGTGCATGACAAGAACATTCCTTTAATCTGGAATGTTCTATTCTCTCCCCCCTACATCCTAGAGTCGCTTCTGTTTCATCTCAGGTGTCCCTTTCACATAGCCCTCAACACACAAATTTCTTCACATTCTTTTTCCTCATAAAGAGGCCTACAGTGGTAAAATGTAAGGGAATTGGGGTCAAACGGGCCTTGCTCCAAAGCCCAAACCTCTCACTGCCTGAGAGATCCTGGGTAATATTCTTAACCTCTCTGAGTGAGGCTCAGTTTCCTCCTCTACTAGTGCGGATGATAATAATGCCAGTACTAAGAGGCAGTTTTAAGAACTGAAAGAGTTCATGTAAGTAAAAAGTCACTTGACTTCAGCTCACTTATCTTTGTTTATAACTAGATTCTTATTAGTGTGATAATTTGATTATTTCCGTGTTTATATTAATCAAAGGTGCTTATGCAAAACCTATATTTGTACCAGGAGGTAGTCATCAGAACAGAGCAAGGAAACGCTGCTTGGTTCAAAATTGGGAAGGGTTTGCACCAAGAATGGGTCCTATCTCCATATCTTTTCAATCTATATGCGGAACAGATCATTTGGGAGGCTGGGCTCTATGAGGAGGAATGTGGCATCCGGATTGGAGGAAGATTCATCAACAATCTGCGTTATGCAGATGACACAACCCTGCTGGCTGAAACTGAGGAGGACCTGAAGCACTTGCTGCAGAAGGTCAAGGACTGCAGCCTCCAATATGGATTGAAGCTCAACATCAAAAACACAAAGATTTTTCACCACAGGGCTGATTAGCAGCATCATGATAGATGGTGAAGAGACTGAGTTTGTTAACAGCTTCAGTTTGCTTGGCTCTACAGTCAACACTCTTGTTACCAGCAGCGTATGCTGTCCCCTTCACAATTTCCTTTCGGCACTTAGCACAGCACTTGGCCCAAGTTGCTGCTCAAGAATGAGTGAATGAGGGCGCTCTGGTGGCCTAGTGGCAGGAAGCTGCACTGCAGTCCCAGAGGTGTGCGGTTAGAATCCACCAGATGCTCTGCTGGAGAAGGAGGGACAATCTCCTCCGGTACCAATCAGATCCGATTTAATGGCACACTAATAATAATAATAACAACAACAACAACAACAACAACAACAAGAATGAGTGAATGAATATGAACAACCAGCTGTAATAGAAAGGCCTTGCCAGGTAGGAAGTCGGAAGGTCAGGTTCAAATCTCGCTCCCACTGATAGCAGGGTCACCTAAAAAGCACCTCCCTATGCTTCCTTGTGCTTCACACCTTTGGTGTAGGAAAAGTAGGTGGCGATCATGGGCATGGCCCTAATCCCCTCCCCGAGGCCAGCATAAAGGCTGAGATGAGCAGACCTGCTAGCGCTCTGTGAACAGCCTGGTGGTGTGTAAAAGCATGGATGTAGCTGCCCCCTTTTAAACTCACAGGATGGCTTTCCACTCTCCACCCTGCTCCAGCCTGCCTTGTCTGGCACCGTCTGGGCTGTGACAGCATATGGGCGTGTAATATATGTTATACATAAGGAAGATAACCTATCCCTTCATCTCCTTTTTAATACTGCTGTAAATATGTCTTATGGGGGAGATAATCGAGATACAGCAAGCGTAACAGTGATGATGGAACCAGACTGATCGGATCTCCCACCTGTCATGAGGGCAGTTTCCTTGTCATTGTTCCATTATGGATGGTGTCTTAGGTAGATTGCAGTGTCGGGTGAATTTTGAGTGATGGGAGGCACAGAGCACTTAATTACCCTGTGCTTCTAATAAGGAGAGGAGCTGTGGGGGAGAGGAAGAGAGCTCCATGATCTGGGGTTAGAGAGACCCAAGTTCAAATCCTGGTGGAGGAGTTCCCCGCAGTGTGAGCTGAGCTCAGATAGGCCACTTGCCCTCTCTAGGTCCCTGTTACCTCATCGGTTAAGCGGGAACAGATTTAAGGTGTCACATACTTCTCTGAGGGAGTCTTTTTTTTTTCCAGAGGTTCAAGTATCATAATTTTTTTTATTAAATTTTATTAGTTTTAATGAACATTTACAGAGATTTTGGGTTTTCATTCATTCATTGTTGCACTGTTTTCTCCACCCTCATCCCCAGTTCGTTCTTCTTCCCCCCCCCATGTCTGTTTTAATTGTCCAGTTGCCACAGTACTTGTCAAAGCCAGTTCTGACTAATCTCCTTTGTCAGTGTGTCCTTTGCCATTCCCTATCACTCCTCCCTGAGAGAGACTTCACCCTGATTCATAAGGAAAAGGGGATGGCGTATTCTCTTAGCTACTTCCTGCTGAAAAGGGACGCTGTGGGTTTCAGGGTGAATGTCTTCTCTCACTACTCTAAAGGGCCCCCTTGGCAGTAGGAAACACATAGACTATCATGGAGATTGATTTTGGAATTTAGATGCACTGTTATCAATTGTGCTTAGCCGTACATGTTCATATCCTTGAAGATGTATCATGGAGGTGTCGCAGCCTAGAAGATACAAATTTAACTAACAAGTTAAAAGTGCATGAGTCAAAAATTGAAAAGCAATAATATTCTGAGTAGAGGTTCTAATAGTGGCACAAATCAAGTTACAGAGGTAAGGTGGTTCTGAGGGAGTCTTGAACAAGCTGGTTAGAAAGGATAACCTTGAAGAAGGGTAAAGTCAAGATCACAGTGATTTCCCAGGACACCTCTGTCCTCCAGGAAATTCCAAGCATCTACCAAACATAAAAGCAGGATTCATTATAGGAAGGTACCTCACTCAGGGGCCTAAGGAGCCAATGATATATGACTTTGGAAATGAGAGATGAGTATCCTGCAGTGTTCTCCCAGCTCCACTGAGGTAACAAGACAGAGTGGCTGAGGCATGCCCCAAGCCAACTGACCAGGAATCTGATTCACACAGCTTGGCTACTTTTTTCATGTCCCTGAAATGTAAACGAGAGGTGTTAGGTATCTGTCACCTATGGTTCTTTTGGTGGGTAAATGAGATTAACAGGGACAATGCAGACCAATGGCCTAGCACAACCTCAGTTCAATGTCAATGAGAAATAAGAAGGTTGCATCCCTTTTTTAATTTTTTTAAAATCATTTTTATGTGTGTGTGTGTGTGTGTGTGTACCATCAAACTGGATCTGACTGATACAGGAGGAGATTGTCCCTCCTTCTCCAGCAGAGCATCTGGTGGATTCGAACCACGGACCTCTGGGATTGCAGTGAAGCTTCTTGCCACTAGGCCACCAGAGGTCGCAGGGTTGTGTTGTTGTTAAGTGCCGTCGAGTCGTAGGCGACTCATAGCGACCCTGTGAACAAAAGTCCTCAACACTTGTGTGTGTGACTTTCATCCTTTCTCCAGATTCATAGGGTTTCCAGAGGAAAGCTATTTACAACAGACGCACCTTCTCAGTCTTCACATTCCTCACAGAATGAATCCTCAGGCCCAGACAAACATCCCACTTGTGAACAAGACACTTGTGACTCATTAAGAGCCCGTGTGTGCCAGGACAGACCTGTGCTCAGTAGAATATGTGATGGTGGGTTCTTCAGAATTAGACGGCAGGACTTTTCCTAAGAGATGACTCTGCATGTACTTGAACTTCCAACCTTTTGATTAGCAGGCAAGTGCAGTAAGCATTCACCCCTCCCAGAACCCTGAAAGACTAATCCAAGGCGAGATTTGCCGAGTCCCAATAAAAGCTCAGACTATACAAGACCACCTGTCTAGGCTGAGAATATCTCGGCCATTCCATCCCAGGGCCTGGCTGGAGTCACACATGACGCCAAACACTCTAACCAGGGAGCCAGGGACTCAGCACTGACCTTGTACTTGAGCTGAGACTCTGAAGCCCTGAGCTCATCTCTTTCTTTCACTCCTTTGTCCAGTGAAAATAAGACCCACCAACCAGCTTCCTTACGTTTCTCATTCTAACAAAACTGCAGACAATTACCCAGTATGCAATCACCCGGGACCCCGTTTCTCACAAATATTTGATCTGTTTCTGGCAATATTTGTGCTTATTTCTATTGTCACCTCAAGCCACAGAGTAGCAGTGACCTCTTCACCACTGAAGGCAGAGTCATTACTGCCTTTACAACTAACTCACCAGACTTGAGAGCCCATTTAGAAATACTCAGACTTCTAATTTTCTCTATTACCATCTTCAAGCACCTGTGGCCTAGTGGCCAGAAGCCGTGCTGCAATCCCAAAGGCACATGGTTCAAACCCACCAGCTGCTCTCCAGGACAAGGACGGGCAATCTCTTCTTGTGTGATTAACTGCCTCTGAAAGCCCGCCAGAGGAGCAGCTGTGGGTCTGCTCTGACTTCACGGTACTTAACAGCAACACTGCCATCTTCAGTGGAATCTTGGGCTGAAATCTCCAGAGAAACAAAACCAGTAAAAGTGTGTGTATATAAATCAGGAGTTCCTGCACCATCCTCACACTTCCTGACATATAACAACCCACTGCAGCAGTCACCGTGTCAATCCACCTGGTTGAGGGTCTTCCTCTCCCTCGCTGACCCTTCCCCACATCACATCCTTGCCCAAAAGAACTAATTAGATGACACATGTAAAGTGCTCTGTCTTGCATCTGTCTGGTGCATACCTGGTGCAGAGAAAGCCTGGTAAAAATAGCTGGATAGGACATGACATGACTGTATTTCAAACCTGAGCACATCAGATTATCTAACTGTGGTTGTTGCTAGTTGCCATTAATTTTGCCCCTAATGGCGATCCTTTGTACAACAGGACCAGATATTAGGATTCCCGTGGGGCCTGGTTTTAATTGTTTTGGGTCAAACATTCTTTTAAGTGGCATAGCACTGGTCTGTCCATTTGCTGTACAGAGGTAACTCATGGTTGCTGTGAAGCTAAACACTGTGACACTGATGTGCAAAATGTGATAATGGTTACCCATGGTGCACAGTGTTTGGTAGAGCTCCTGATTAAAACAAGCTTGGAAGCAGGAGTGGCATCTGCTTCTGAAATAGTTTGTCTCTGGAAACTCTATGAACTTGGAGAAAAAATGAAAGTTATACAAGTTATGAAAGTTGTTCAAGTCTTTCGTTCATAGGGTCTCCATGAGTAGTCTATGACTTGACGGCACATAAGAACAACAATTGTAAAAAAAAAAAAAAAGAACAACAGTTGTTATTAGATCACCAGGCCTTTCCTCCTTGTTGCTCTTAATTTGGAAGTTTGTTGGATCAGCATTAGCGCAACACACAGTAGCTGTGTTTAAAGTGCATGTATGCAGTTAATACAGTTGGCTGGGCTAGGGGAGAGCCGGGGCGGTTAGAAAAGGACAGCACAAGGAATCTTTGGTGTTGGAACTGTGTCTCGATGGTGGTGGTGAATCCATGAACCTACACAGCTGACAAAATGCTATTGAACTTAGCACACACCACACGTGCATCAACATGATACACAGAAAGTACAAGTAAAACTGAAGCAATCAGATTGCATCGATGTCAATGTCACCATTGTCCTAGCATATTACAGTTTTGCAAAATGGTACAAGTGGGGAAAATTGAGCAAAGAGTGCAAAGGATCTCTCTGTATTGTTTCTTACAACAGCCTGATTCTTTAAGTTCCGAGCAGTAACATTTTCATACAACGCTGAAGCTAGCTGGGACAGGTCTAATGACTGAGAATCATCAAGACAGGGCAAAGGCTAAAGTGATTTACTATCAAAGAGGCCCAGGAGAAGCTTAAAGAATACAAATGTTTGTGCATCCATGGTATTCAGAGGTGGACGATCCAATTTGAGAAAGACTGTTCCATAAACTACTACAGGAATCTGATCTCTTTCCATTCTGTGGCCTGTGCATCCTTCTACCTGCATGGATAGGTATGGGTTCCTGCCATGACTGCCTTCAAACTCCAGGAAGGGAGTGAAGAGACACATCCCTGGCAAACAGTTCCTTTGGAAGCATGACAAAAGGACCCACATTCTTCACTCCCTCTCATAGTCCACTTGGGGAGCCTAATCAGAAGGCCCCAGGTAGATGTCAGGGAGGCTGAAATGAAGTCAACGACCAAGTGTCATGTTCCAGAAAGAAGGGAAGGAGAGATTTGGGAGCAGAGAGCCATCTGTCACAGCGGTGCTGACCTAGGAAGGAGCAGGAATAAGGATGGAGCGTCTGAGACAGGACTCTCTCCAAGAACATCTCCGAGAAGGAATGAGAGAGCAGAGAGCCGGGATGTGGGCTAACAACTCAATAGGCTATAATACTTGTGTCATTCCAATTCTTTCATTCTTTTTCACCCATCTGTTATCCTCTGGACTTCAGAGGGGATGCTAACCTCAAAACACAATGATCCAAAAGGTGATCACAGGTCAAATTATCTTTCAGTCTCTAGTTAACTCTGCTCCAGGCAAGCCCCATTCACCTTTCTGCTTCCACATGTCTATTTCCCCAGCTCTTCCTAGTCAGTCAGAGCTCTGTGGCTTAGTGGTAAAGAGTTGTGCCCCCAACCCAAAGACACACGGTTCAGATCCTTAAGCTGATCCAGCGGAGAAAAATGGGCATTCTCCTCCCATGCAACTCACTAAAGGATCAGTTAAGAGTCACTTCTAAATCAACAGTACACAACAATGCGACCCCAGTCAGTGAGTGATCTCTCCACCTTTCTGTTAAGTCTGGACAGGGGGACCAAGGAGGAGAATGAAGAACTCAAAGAATAGACACATGGACAAGAAGGGTGAACGTCCCCGCCCACCTGGCCAATCTAACAGATAGAACCATAAATCACAATGGAATGTCCCTCCCTAAAGACTCTGTTATAAAAACCCTCCCTGATACCCTCGAAGGTGTGACTTCCCCATTCTGCATCTTCAGAATGAGGAACCCTCACCCCAGAGTTCCCCTCTACCCCTCGTTCATAAAGCTGCATTAAGCTTTCTCCCGTTCTCTCTGATTTCTTCCTTAAGTCCACTAACCTAACACTTCCAAATCCCAGGGTCCAAGAGAAAATGCAGGAGCACTCCATTTTAGTGAAGACTCCCAAGGTTCCCGGTTTTGGACCAAAGCAAGGAACGATGCCTTTGAGTTACAGTGCTGGAGAAGAGTGTTGAACATACTTTGGGATTGCTAAGAGAACAAGTCTGTCCCGGAGAGGGTGAAACCAGGCTGCTTTCTGGAGGAAAGGATTTTGAGGCTCTGTCTTACATACTGTGGGAACATGGCCAAGAGGGACCAGTTCTTAGAGAGAAACATCTTGCTTGGGAGGATGGAGGGACAGCACAGAAGAGGAAGACCGAAGATGAGATTCATTGACTCAGTGACTGGAGAAATGGGATTAGGTCTGTCAGAGACAATGAGATTGACTCAAGATAGGACAGGTTTCAGAGCTAATACACACAGGGTCACTATGAATCGCTGGGGACTTGATGACACATAACAACAACAACATAGTTAAACTAATTTTCATTTCTGGCTTGTAGGCTATGAGTTCCAAGTGTAAATGGTTGTCCAGGGATGTCCGCTTTAGAAACGACCGTGTCTCTATTTTGCCAAAGTTTCTATCTGGGTGATTTCCCATGTCATGCTGGGCATTGTAGGCATGTATACTTCCAACTACTTCTGCAAGGGGCTCAGAGGGTTGCTGGTCAACCATCTGGCTTTTTAAAAAACTTTCTCAGTTGACCTATTCTCTAGACTGTAGGATGGACATTGGTTTGGGAACCTCAGCCTGGGATGGCCTGCAAGAGTCCAGTGTGGGCGAGGCATGATGGGAGTCCAGGAGACTGTCCTGAAGCCACCATGGCATTTCCCTTAAGAAGCATGACATGAACTTAAATCAAAAGATGAAATGGGTTTGGGAGGGGCTAGGTTCTGTGCTCTCTGTGCTATGTCTGCGGGCAGAAAACAACCCAGCCAACGCGCCCATGATCAACGGCTGCTCCGTGAATTCCCCCAGAAACTGTGAAATTGCATAAAGGATTTGATCAAAGCCGCCATCAGCCACCAGGCTGTAATGACATCTCTGATTTTTCTTAACTGGATTTTAATTTTTCTGTTTATTATGTGGGGACTGATGGAGCAGAGGAAACGCCTCGGACTGTGGATTTGACTTTCATTCTCCCCTGCCAAGCACCCTCAAAATACAGGAAAAACTCAATTGCAAAAGAAAGCCATTTGGCCCTTGGTGTTTCATGTCTTGTTCCCGATCCCTGGGCTTGGAGACAGTGCAGGAACTTAATTAAAATCAATGGAGAAAGAGACTTGAATAAATCACAACATGAATATCTCTGAAAGTCTGTATAATAGCACAATGCTTCGGAGGTGAAAAAAGACATGTTCTTCCAGCCTGCCTCTGGAAAGGGAGAAAATGAAAATTATCTCTTAGTACACATGATCTCTGTCTCTGTCTCCCTCTCTCTTCTCCCTTTAAAAGCTGAGATTTTGAAGGACAAAGTCTCAAAAACTTCAAAGGATATGGTGTCTCTCTGTCTCTCTTTCCTTGTGTCTGCCTCACTTTGCCACCCTTCCCCCCGCTCTGTAAGCAGAGATTTTTGAAGGACAGACTCTCAAGAAGTCAAAAGATGTGGATGTGTCCCTTCCTCACCTGGGGCACCATGGAGACTTGCATGAAAGACCCCATCTTGCCCTGTACGGGAGACAGGTGAAGTGTGACTTCTTTAGCAACCCTAAAAAAGTAGCTGTATGGCAGCCCCATTTCACAAATGAGGTTAAGTCATTTTCTCCACACTTACCTGGGCCTCAGGTGGCTCCTGATGTCTGTCATTAACTGTGACCATGGCGAAATCTGCTTCCCAGAACAGCCTAAGTGGTTCCCCCACCCCGGCACTTGTGAAGCAATTCTTTTTTGGTGACCTAAACCATACCCAGAAAAGAGGAGGAAAGACTCCCTGGGGGGCCACTGTACTGACCCCTCTCTCAGAAAAAATAACATCTAAACTATTCTGACCCCCAGGGAATCAAACCTACACATTCCTGCTCCAGAGGAGGAAATTCTACTCCAGCCTAGAAAAGACACTTCCGTTTTCAGCATCCCTTGTTCTCCAGAGAATTCCCTGTTTAAGTCTAATCTGAATCTTTCTGCTGTGGCTGGATTGTGTCCTTGGGGGTAAATCTGAAGAGGAAGGATGGAATCATTCCTCCCCCTGCTCCCTCCTTCCCTTCACTCCTTCTCAGACGTCTGACTTCTCACTTCCCAAAGCAAGTAAAACACCCAGTCTGGTGCCTGGCAAAAACATGTTACACATTGAAAAGCTGTTATTTCCCATTCTTTCCCACGTGTTCTACCTGCCCTGCACTCTCAGGCTATAGAAATAGCAGGTCATCACGGCCTTTCTCTGGAAGGGCAAAGAAAGACCATGTTTAAATACTGAGTTGTAATGCAGAGAGGTAAAAGTGCGTTGGATTACGGTAGACTTAACAGTAGATGGATGGGTGGATGGATGGATGGATGGATGGGTGGGTGGATGGATGGATGGATGGATGGATGGATGGATGGATGGATGGATGGATGGTTGGAGAGAAAAAGAATTATTATGGAGAATCAGAGAAAAGTCCAGCTTTGCCACTGACCACTCACTGTCCGCAGAACAGAGGCTGAACCCTTGAGCTCTGCCTGACCCGGTATTCCTCACCATTTCTTCATCTCTCCTCCCATCTCTCACTCTGTGAGATACAGCTAATCCAGCCTTGGTGACCACACACAAGGTCTTCCCTCTTCATTTGACAAGTCCTATCGACCACCCACATCTCTGTTTAAATGCCAGTTTCCCAGGATCATTTAGTATAGCCTCACCCCACATTTTGTGCAGATTCTTTGTTACATGCCCACTGTTTGTCATGAAGTAGTTTCCACTTATCACATACTCACCACAACTGTCGTTAAGTTTATTGTCTGTCTTTCAAAGACAGTGGGTGTCCTGATGGCAGGAAGGTCTTCAGAAAGGAGATTTTTTTTTTAAAGTTAGATCTCAGTGATGAGAAAGAAGAGGCATTAGGACTTCCACTGCACAAGAAAATGAGCAAAAAACATAGTCTTTTACAGACTTTGCCTCTCAGTTCCTTTCACTAAATGAAGTCACATGGGAAGCCAGAAAGATAATGGAGGTGCGGTGGTGGGGGGGGGGGGGAATTGTATACCAATGAGGGAGTTTTTCTTTTGCTTTTCAAGGAGAGGAGCAAATGGGGGGGGGCCTTGTGCGGGGAGAAGGGTGCAACAATGAATGAATGGAATCCCAAAATCTCTGTAGATGTTCATTGACATGAAAAATAAACAACCTAGATTAAAAAAAAAAAAAAAGATAATGGAATGTGAGATTTGACTCTGCTTCTTCAGAGAGTTTAGACCAGGAAGCTGTCATACAAACAGAACAAGGAAACACTGCATGGTGCAAAATTAGGAAAGGAGTGTGTCAGGGATGTGCCCTTTCTCCATACCTTATCACTCTATATGTGGAACAGGTCATCTGGGAGGTTGGACTTTATGAGAAAGGAATGTGGTATCAGGATTTGAGGAAGACTCACAATAATCTCCATTATACAGATGACACAACCTGGCTCACCAAATCTGAGGAGGAACTAAAGTGCTTGCTGTAGAAGGTCAAGGACTGCAGTCTCCAAAATGGATTACATCTCAACATCAAGAAAACAAAGATTCTCACTACCAGGCCAATTGGCAGCATCAGTGGTGAATGGAGAAGAAACTGAGGTTTTTCATCATTTCATCTTTGCTCTGAACTGCCTTTGAAAACCCTGAAGGCCAGCTATGGGGTAGGTTCCGACTCGACGGGACACAACAACAACACGAACACTAGTGCCAGCATTATCCATCACGATCTACAGACAGAAAGCAATCCCAACCTGGAGGCCACCAACATTCTTCAAAGACACAGGAAAATGAATCGTCAACTTCATAAAGAAAGGAGAAAAATAATGGATAAGCCAAGCACTGCTGGAGAATAATTTAAACTTTCTAAACATTAAATCTATCAAAAGACTTCTCCAAAGGAGTAAAAATCACAGACTGGTACGGAGAGAAATATTTGGCAACGACATATCTGACAAGGGACTAATCTGTAGGATTTCATGAAAATCCTTAACATCTCAACCACAAAATAACAACCCAATTTTAAACTTGAGCAAAGAACATGGGGGGGGGGGGACCAAACATAGAAGCCACTCAGATGACAAACAGACACATTCAGAAATGCTCTAGATCATTGGCTGTTAAATAAAGCAGGCAAACAAGTTACCATGGAATTGGAAGTGACTCATAGCTGACCCTCCATTGGTTTTCTGAGGCTGTAAATTCACAGGAGATTGTCCATCTTTCCTTTTTGGAACTGTGGTGGAATTAAGCCACCATGAGGCATAGCATTTGGATTAGAAATACCACTTTTCCAAGAAATAGCCTCTCCTAACCATATGTTCAGCGTATGAGAGATGAAGGTCCACCCTCTTTGCTTCCAAGAAACACTTTAGCTGCCCTTTTTCCAAGCTATATTTGGTTGTTGCTGAGCAGTTCATGGCCTCTTCAGTGACCTTCTCCAACTCAAAGCCATCAATTCTTCTTCAGCCATCCTCATTGACTGACCAACTGTCAGATGTGTAGCAAGTAACTGAAAAGACCATGGCCTAAATCAGGCACACCTTAGTCTTCAAAC
>NW_006399936.1:3956050-3971754 GCF_000299155.1 Elephantulus edwardii | reverse complement strand
CGGTGGGAACAAGTGTGTTTGAGATGGCTAGGTTGGCACAGGATAGAACAGCATTTAGAGCTCTTGTACATAGGGTCGCTATGAGTCGCAAGTGACTCGATGGCACATAACAACAACAACAATGGGGGAAATTCTATGTCAAAGCAAGATTGCAACTATAGGTATAAAGGTGAGAATTCTAATTTCTATTTGGGGGGATATAAACTAGTTTATAACAATCTGATACCAATTCCTTTCCCCTCTCTACACACACAACTTGAATTCAGAGACCTACTCTGATTAAATCATACTGCCACAAATAAAGACTAAAAAAAAAAATCTGAAAATAGATTCAACATACAAAATAGCAGCAATGGTAAAAAAAGGACAGGGAAGCATCTGGTCATGTGACATTATGTGAGCACCTGGATCCAGCCAGACCTGAAATAAGCTTATCTTCTTGATTTGAACAATATACCGCCTTGTCTGCTCTCTAACCAGTTTCAACTAGAGTGTCTGCCACTTGTGTATAAAGAATTTCTCATAAAAGATATGAACTGAAATAGAAGAAGGAAGAGTGAGTAACTCTCCTTTTTACTTCCAAATGCTAGCATTAGCAGGCAATGATTAAATCCCCTCCCCAGTCCTGCTGAGGGATTACTCTCCATTAAGCCACCATTACTCAGACGGCAGCTTCTCTTTCTGCCCTGCATGATAGCAAAGGAGGAGAAGAAGCTGTCTGCTTGTTTCCACATTTTTCCATCAGAGCACACTGGAGTCTCACGCCCTTTTCTTCCAGCTGCAAGGAATGAGCCACCTCTCTCATTTCTCATTCCTCACTTTTGTTTATTTTTGTTTTCATCAGCCTCCAGCAAGACACTACAAGCGATTCCACCCCCTCCCCCCCCAAAAAAAAGTGCATCTGAAAGAAGCCACTGATTTCAGAGCACTGGGTTTTGTGCTCTGATGCAGCCCCACCTGTAGTTATCCACACAGCAGCCCGAGCTCCAGCCCCTACCAATTCTCTGAGCTCCATCTGCCTGGAGTCCTGCATCACAGCAGGGCAGAGGCTGCCACGAGAGGCTAAGTGGCGGCAGCTGTGCAGGCCACAGGGCATCAGGAGCAGGGAACCAGACAATCGTTAAAGACACGAGGGGCATTCGATGTGTCTGTGGCGCTCTATCCATTATCCCAAGATCCAGCTCAGGAGAGAAGCAGCAAGAGACCTAGGAGCCAGGAATACCCAGCTGCCCTGCTGGCGGAGAAGCCGATTACCTCAAGTCACCTGGCTGAGTCAGAAAAGCGCAATCTCATCTGTCTGAAGCTTAGGAGAGATCAAAGACGCCAAATACAAGCCAAAGTGTGTGGAGAGCCTCCTCTCTCATAATGTGGGTTAGGGCTGACAGTCAACCTGGGGCCCACGAACAAAACTATAAACCCAAACAGGATCAGAGTTGGGGAATCTGGGAAAATAAGAAGTGTGTTGGGGAAGAGCACTGACTGGCCCCCACACACCTCCGACTGCCAAAAGAACCAACAGATCTCTTTTGGAGGAAGCACAACCGGAGTGCTCCTTAGAGGTAAGGATGATGAAGCTCTGTCTCACTTAACTTTGCACACGTTCCCTGGAGGGGCCAGTTCTTGGAAAAGGACATCATACTGGGAAAGGTGGAGGTGATGATTGTTGTTATTGTGCATCCTTGAGTTGGAACTGACTCGTAGCTGACTCGCAAGCAGATTTTCAGAGATAGTTGACCACACGGGACGAGACTGCCCATCTGTCTCCCGTGGAACACCTGGTGCCTTTGAACCGGTGTCTAAAGACTGGCAGCACAATGCCTTACCACTCAGCCACCAGAGCTCCCTCGCAGGAGTCAAGCAGGGCGTGTGATTTCAAACAATTGTCAGTTGTGCTTTCAGAAGAGGACATGTGAGAAAACTTAAAGGAAGTGAGAGAAAGATATGTACATGGAAGTCTGTAAGAAGAGTATTCTAAGAAGCAAGTGCAAAGTCTCTGTAGTAAAAGCTTATACACGCAACAGCAAGGAAACCAACCATTTCTGTCCTAAGTCTTTGTCTCTTTCCTCAGTTTTCACTTTCTTTCCATCTTCTGCCCATCCTTTGTCCTCATGATGAGAGACAGCAGCAGTGGCCACACTGCCTAGCCCTCCTACACACTCGCTTTATGCCTTCACTCTCTGAGCATGACCCAAACATATGATCCTGTTCTGCCTGATGGACGACAGACCATAACCAACACCTGTTTGGTCTGCCTTGAACTTCTCCAGGCAAACAGCAGAGACTCCCACAGATACCTCCACTCACTCGCAGACTCGCCAAAGGACAGGCAAGGAAAGACTAACGTCTGCCAAACTAGCAAGCTAAGAAGCACAATCATTCCCCTCAGGCTGATATTTAAAAAAAAATCCCAAATACAACCTTGCAAGGTGTTAAAGGTAACAAAGAACTTTTTAAAAAGAAAATGAAATGACTCAAGCAACTGACAAAACTCAGCTGGTTTTAGTGTGTTGACTTTGTACTCCACAACTTTGCTAAATCCATATATTACTCGTAGTTGCTTTCTTTGGGATTCTTTGAGGTTTCCTATAAATAGAAAGAAGAATCAAAACCTTTGTGTCGTGGTGCTAGAGAAGAATACTGACCACACTATAGACTGCCAAGAGAACAAAAGATTAGTCCTGAAAAAGGTGAAACCAAGTTGCTCCTTGAAGGCAAGGATTTGGAACTCTGTCTGATACACCTTAGGCATGTGGTCAGAAGAAGACATCATGCTTGGAAGGGTGGAGGGACAGTGCAAGAGAGGTAGACCCTGGACGAGATGGACTGACACAATAACTGGGGTGAATGGGGTAGGTGTATCAGAGACAGATTGGCTCAGGATAGGGCAGAGTTTAGAGCTACTGTGCACAGAGTCGTTGAGTCACAGGTGGCTCGATGGCACATAACAACATTATTCTCGATTTGCGTCTTTTTTTACTTTTTATTTGTATATGTGTTTTTAAGAGAGCTCTGATAGAATAGTGGTAAGAAGCTGCGCTGTAACCCCAAGGGCACGTGGTTCTAATCCACCACCTGCTCCATGTGAGAAGAATGGGCAATCTCTTCCCATTGCATTTAGTGTCTCTGAAAACCCGCTGAACTGTCAGCTATAAGTTGGTTCTGATTCAACAACATACAATAACAACATCATGTGTTTTTAAAACCCTGTTATAGTGAACTACCTTGCATAGGCCTCTGTTGCAAGACACCAAAGGGTTGTAACAAAACAGCAGGTCAGACAAGATAAGATAAGCCTTTCAATAAAGGCTCACTGGCAGGCTGGAGCAGAGGAGAAAAATGGGTGACTTAAAATTTCAGGGATAAAGGAGCTAAAAATGGAGAAGAGGGTACAAAGGTTAGAATACAATAAGGCAAAATCAGAACATAAATTAATGAAAAGAAAGAATAGATAGAAGAATAGGAAGAAGAGAGGAAGGAAGGGCAGTTGTTAAATATAAGGTTAAAAAAAGAAGAAAATTAATTCAAGAGGTTGTAAGGAGAGTAAAGGAAGAAGGAAGGAAGATGGGGAAAGAAAGAAAATAATGACTATGCAGCACTGAAAAACAAGGAACTCATGAAATATTATACTAAATGGGTGACCCTGGAGGACATTATGCTGAGTGAAATATCTCAGTCACAAAAGGACAGATATTGCATAGTGCCACTGTTGTAAAATGAGACTGACATCAGGGTTGAGGGAAGACTGAGAAAGACGGGATAAATAATATATACTGCATTGAAACAGATGAGGGAGAGAACTGTTTAAAAGGGATATATGATTGGGTATTATTGTCATGACAGGAGTCCAGAATGAAGGCTAGACAGTGGAGTGGACTTGGGTGGAGGGATTGCATAGCAGTAAAATATGTTTTCTTTTACTTTTCAAGGAGAAAAGTGAATTGAAGGTGAAGGAGGTGGCAGGGAGAAAAGTGCATCAATGAATGAATGGCACCCTAAGTCTCTGTAAACTGTCATTAAAATTAATTTTTAAAAACTGTAATAAAAAAGAAAGAAAATAATAAAAAATATGAGTGACGTGTTCAAGAGGTGAGGGAAGAAGCCAAGAGGGAAGGAGAAAGTGTTAGAAAACTGGAAATGGGGGAAAGGAAATTCAAATGGAGAAATAAAGGAAAGGCGGAAGAGAAGAGGCCAAAGAAAGGAACAGAAAATGAGGGAGAGGAAAGACGGCCGGAAGGAGAATGTGGGCAGGAAGGAGAGCACAGTAACAATTGTCAGGGCGATGCAGGGCCAGCCAGTGTCTTTTCTTTTGTACTTAGTGTTGCTGTGAGTTAGAATTAACTCCACATCCCCTAAAGCAACAACAGTAGGACCTCAAGGACATGCAGTCTGTAGTGATGACGGATGGGTGAAAACCGTATACCTGCACTGTTAGTATCCAACTGGACGTTTGCCCTGGGGTAGGCTTTTGGGTTGTTGCAGTTAGACTCCATCAAGTTGAGTATGACTGGTAGGGATCCTACGGACAACAGACCTGAACCCTGTTCTATCCTGTGTCGTCCTCCTCGTCTCTGACATCCTTGAGCCCACTGCTGCAGTCACTGTTTCAACCCACCTCTTTGAGGGTCTTCCTCTCTTATGCTGACTCTACACCTTTCTAGGCATGATGTTTCTCTCCAATGAAGAGTCCCTGCTAACAACATGCCCAAAGCATCTGAGCTGAAGCTTCTCCCTCTTTGCCTCTAAGGAGCTCCTGGTTGTACTTTCTCTAAGAATTATAGTTCTTGGGATGAATATTCAGTACTCTTCTCCAAAACCACAACTCAAAGGCATCGACTGTCCATGGGATATTCAGTGTTATTCTCCAACACCAAAACTCAAAGGCTTCAGTTCTTCTTCCATCATCCTTATTCACTGTCCACCTCTCAGTTGTATAGCAGGTAAGGGCCACAAAAGGAAGACACAGGCATTTCTTAGACTGAGATCACAGTGTGGTTTTACCATCCTGTTCGCCCTCTGAAAGACTGCTAGTGTAATCCCCCTAAATTTGAAATTTCTCCATACCTTCAGCACTTAGATTGAACTAGCAGTCTGCCTGCATGTATGTTTTCTGGATCATGGAATGAACAGAATTGGATTGAGCAAACATCCACAAGACAACTTTAGGGAACTCTGGTGGGCCAGTGGTGAGAAGCTGCCCTGCAATCTCAAAGGCACACAGTTTGAATCCATCAATTGCTCTGTAAGAAAAGGATAGACAATCTCCTCCTGTGTTATTGACTGCCTCTGAAAACCCACAAGAGCTTGAGCTATAGGTTAGTTCTGACCCAAGGGTATACACCAGCAAGTGGCAAAGTGGGTAAGGTGTTGCACTGCCAATCCAGAGGCAGGAGATCAAATCCACCAGACACTATGAGAAAAAAAGATGGGCAATTTCCTCCCATGTGATTGGCAGCCGCTGCAAATCTATTGGAAGTTGATTCTGACTTTGTTGATATGAGTTGGTTCTGACTGGAGGGCACAAGACAATAACAACTACATCTAGTTGCATTTCTCTAAATGGAGAAACTGTTTAAACAGCTTGTGTAACTTGCCCAAGGTCATACTGCAAGGAATGAATTCCAGGGATTCTAACACCCAGAATCCCTCAGAAGTAGGGAGAGTCTCAGGCCATAGGAATATTGGAGTCTATTAAATTTTTACTTTTATTTAAGTAAAGAAATATTCCTAGGTATGATTACCACCAGGATTGTTGTGTATTTTAAATGCTTATATTTTAACGAAGTAATATTTTAAACAGATAAAATGCAGGGCAAAAATCTGATTATGTAATTTGCGAGATAATGATGGTATTTTATTTCAAAATTGAATGCATGGTGTGTTATAGATGCTTTGTTTGATATTTAGATATTATTATTTTGGGACCATAAATACATATTGTTAGATTGGGAAATTTTCTTTTCTTGTTACTGTTGAGAATATACACAGTCAAGCCTATAATTTCAACCATGTCAAATTTAGGGACACTGATTGCATTTTTCGGGTTGTACAATGATTCTCACTCACCTCTTTGGAGCTGTTCCTTCTCAGTGATATGAAGCCACTGCTTGCTGAGACTCATATCCCAGTCTTCCCGCGATTGGGCTGCACAGGAATCATTTCCCAGTCCTGGGCGGGCAGCTGGCATTGTTCTAAGTAGCCGGCTGTTGCGGCCTTGAATGCATATTCCCGTTGTCAGCATTAATAAGGTACAATTGCCTGGGGCCTTGTTACCCACCAATTAAACTTTGGATTTTATTGTGCAACCTCGAGGATGCTTTATGGTATTAGAAGCGTTTGGCAGTTAAATACGACTAATATTCATTGCTCCCACTTGGGCGCTTCACATCCTGCTCCATTTACAGTGTGATTAAGGAATTAATTGATTCGGATGAGATTGGCACATGCTCTTGACAATAAAATGACGACTCCTTTATTAAGCTGTGAATGCAGTGGGCTTGCTGCGACACTCAGAGCTGGTTAGTGACGAGTCATCACTGGGCATTTGAAATCATGTCCAGGGCATGGTGATGCTTGACTCTGGCCAGAGACACAGGCAGATCCTAGAGCAGGTGCAGAGCTCAGCTCTCCTTCCTGCCCACATTCTCCTTCCGGCATCCAAATCATTGAAGGTCTCCTTTTTTCTCATTGAGCCTCTACATTATCAAGCATGGTGTTCTTCTCCAGGGACTGGTCCCTTCTGAGAACACATCTAAAGTAGTTGAGATGAAATCTCACCATCCTCCTTCATAAGGAGCCTACTGGCTATGCTTCTTGCAAACCAGATAGGTTCCTATTTCTGGCAGCCCCGGGTGTGTTGTATGCTCTTCAACAACACCGTAATTCAGATGCATCGAGAAGAGAAGAGAAGAAGAGAAGAGAAGAGAAGAGAAGAGAAGAGAAGAGAAGAGAAGAGAAGAGAAGAGAAGAGAAGAGAAGAGAAGAGAAGAGAAGAGGAGAGGAGAGGGGGCAGGGGAGGGGAGGGGAGGGAAGAGGAGAGGAGAGGAGAGGAGAGGAGACGGCTTGTCAGAAGCCAGGAAAGAGAGTTTCTTCAGCCACGTGGATTGGCACAATGACTGCAGCAACGGGCTCAAGTGTGTCAGACATGGTGAGGCTGGCACAGGGCAGGACAGGATTCAGATCTGTTGTTTCATAGGGTCATTTTGAGTCGTACTCAACTGGATATCTAAACACAGCGCCAACATGACTATTGAAGTCAAAGCATGAAGTCTCTTGGCCAATATGTGGGACAGAGGAGAGTTCATTAATCACGCTGCTCTCAGGAAATTCAGTGACGTTCAAAGCACCCCACAAACACTACATTATTGACTTTTGGCAAAACCTCATGCTTTCTGCTCAGTCTTGATCCTGAATAAAGCTGAATATATCTCTGTTTCTTTGGGCCTGAACCAGAGGTCAAGCTTCCTTCCCAACTCTGTATTTCCTAATGTCATATTCTTCTTCACGCTGCCCAGTTTCCGTTTATATGCTCAGAACACAGATTGAATAGGTATGTGAAAGGAGACAAGCCTGACATACAGCTTTCCTGATTTTCGACCATGCTCTAGTCCCTTGTTCTGTTCAAACAACTGCTTCTTGATCTACGGAGAATTAAGTGTTCTGAAAGTCCCAGTCACAATATTATTCAGAATGTTATATGATCCATATAGTCAACATGTCTTTGCATCATCAAGAAACACAAGTAGATACATTTTTTGTAATCTCTGCTTACTTGAGATGCTTTTCTTGATGGTAGATGTGACACCATTCCACTTCAATTTGTCATCCCTGGCAAAATATATGATTCATATCATTCAAAATGGCCAATATCAGTTCATCTCAATTTACTAATGCTGTTAATCCTCATGCATTCCATTTCATTTTTTACAACTTCCAATTTCCCTAGATTCACATTTCATATACTCCACTGTATTTTACAAAAGATGAGTCGCAGGCAACTCGACAGCACATAACAACAACAACAACATAGGGAGCTCTGGTGGCCGAATGGCAAGAAGTGGCACTGCAATCCCAGAGGTGTGCGGTTCAAATCCACCACACGCTCTGCTGGAGAAGGAGGGGCAATCTCCTCCTGTACCAGTCAGATCCCATTTGACAATACACACACAAAAAATAAAAAAAAATAATAAAATTTAAAAGAAAAAATATCTATGCATGGCCAACAAGCACAAAGAGGGAACTACTGATTAGACCGTGTGTAAAATCTCATAGATGTGTTGGGCATGTTGCAAGGAGGGACCAGTCCTTGGACAGGGACGTCATGCTTGGAAGGATAAAGGGACAGTGCAAGAGAGGCAAACCCTTCATGAGACAGATTGATCTAGTGACTGGGGTAATGAGGGTACGTGTGTCAGAGACAATAAGTTTGGCACAGGATAGAGCAGGTTTTAGGGCTATTGGGTTCCTATGAGTTGCAAGTCACTCAACGGCACATAACAACAACAAGAAGAAGGGGAGCTCTCTGGTGGCCTTGGGTTAAAAAACTGCTCAGCAATCCAAAAGGCGCAAGGTTCGAATGCATCAGCCGTTCCATGGAAGATGGATGAGAAGTCTCCTCCCATGTAATTTACTGCCTCTTAAAACCCACTGTAGGGTCTGCAAAGAGTCGGTTCTGACTTGAACACACACAACAGCAACAAGAAGAAAGCATACAAAGTGAGAAGTTCAAGAACAGATAAAACTAACTCCCCAAAGTACTGAAGAGCAATGGGGTCTCTCTGGAGACTAAGGTGCATCTGATACAGGTCATGGTCTTTGCAATCACTTGTTATACATCAGAGAGTTGGACAATGACTAGGGAGGATAGAAGAAGAATTGATGCCTTTGAGCTGTGGTGCTGGAGAAGAGTATCGAGGGTACCATGGACTGCTAGGAAAACAAACAGATTCATCCTGGAAAGGGTTAAACCTGACGGCTCCCTGGAGGCAAGGATTCTGAAGCTCCGTCTAACATACTTTGGACATGTTGTAAGGAGGGACAGGTCCTTGGAGAGGGACATCATGCTTGGTAGGGTGGAGGGACAGCGCAGGAGGGGTAGGCCCTCTATGAGGTGGATTGATTCAGTGATTGGGGTAATCAGGATGGGAGTGTCAGAGACAGTGCAATTGGCACAGGATAGAGAAGGGGCTAGGGCTGTTGTACATAGGGTCGCTATGAGTTGCAAGCGACACGACAGCACATAACAACATGGTGATAACAATCAGAAAAGTGACTGCTTCTTGGGGTGAAGTCAGCAACGACCCCAAAAGGTCATAAGGAGATTTTCTGACGTGATGAACTTACTCTCCATCTTGATTAATGTGTGGATTATGTGAGTATGTAATTTTGTCAAGACCCCTAAAACTGTATGTACACATTACTGTTTGTAAGTTATATGTCAATATTTTATCTTTTATACCTCCATTTATTCAAAGCACCACCGCCATGGCAATGCATTGTTTGCAAAAGTGTGAGCAAAATCTCCCCAAATACATTTCTGGTGAGAGTATAAATGTGATATGATCTCCCTAGAGGTCATTTTTCTTACAATCTCTATCAAAAAGAGTAATGCATATACCTATTCGGCCCAGTCATTCCACTTCTAGGAACCATCCTATAGAGATATTTAAGCATAATGTAGGACAGATGTAGGAAAATAGTCTTCACAAAATTGTTTGCCATAGCAAACGACTGGAAATAACATAACAACCGATCCATAAAGGGCAGATTAAATAAATTATAGTGTTACATTTTAGTAGAATCATAAAGGAGATCTCTATGCGCTGATACGAAGTGATATTCAAGATATATGATATATTGATACACACATAACAGTCTTAGAGCAGAGCTTATAATATGCTTCTACTGGTGTAAAAGAAATGTACACGTGGAATATATCTCAAAAGGTACATAAAAAAATTGGATGTGGCCGTTGCCTCTGGGAAAAGGGGCTGGCAGACTTGCAGGCTGGAACCGAGACAATAGGAGGGAATTATTTTCACTGAATTACCTCTTTTATTGTCTGATAGGGTTCTTTATTTTTTAAAAATGGCATAAGCTTTATGTAAATGAAAAATTTAAAAACAGAAAGGAAAAGGCCAGCCCTTGATTGCATTCATTTTCCCTCAATACTAGAGCCAGACAGCTCTATTTTCTGTGTCTCTTGCATCCCTAGATCTGTCCTGGGTCTTTATGTCACAGCTGTCACCATCATTTCTTGTCCCTCAGATCTGACCTCAGTCCACTTATTGCCCCACCTTCTGTTGCTTGCATAACCAGCAGTGCATATATCTGAGCCACTTCTATACCAAACCCCATCCTCCAACCCTCAGCATCTAAATTATGGAATTTCCCAGCCTTTTATTTATGCCTAGCTTCTCCAAGGCAAAGCAGATCCTCCCATAACCAGGGCCATATTGAGCCCAGCCAGATATATGTGTCAAACTAAGGCCGTGAAATATCCCTGCAATTTTCAGAGGCCTTAAGACGTACACTCTTAAATATTTAGTAGATTATAAATGACCCAAAGCTGGAGTCCAGCTTTTAAATATCACTTCTTAATGAGCCTGTGTGGACAGTTTGCTCGCAGTCTCAAATACAGAGATCATTTTGGCCGCCTGATGGGTCCGGGGGTGGCCAAGGAGGAAGGGTTTCAAACTCTGATTCAGGCAGCCCTCTGTAGCTGCTGCTAGAGCTTTCTCTTTGATCCTGCAGTGTCGCCTGGTCTACAGAGATCTATAAGGAGAGAACCTGAGAACCTGGTCTGAGGTCTAACGTTAGACCTGATCTTCGTGTGGCCTTGAGCACCTCCTCTGTTCTCTATGGGTCCTTCTCCACTGCATTAGGTACTCTCTAAGCCCCTTACAGCATTCAGTACCCAAGCTTCTAAATGTCTGCAAATAGATTTATATGTTTTACAACAAAAGAGGGAAACTAAACAGCAAGAATTTTAAAAACAAATTAAAAAAACCCTTAATGCATTGACAAAGAAGTAATGGTACATAGACATCACCTGACAATTCATTGGAGATGCAATCAAGTACCACCTAGACCCACTTAATCAGAATCTAACTTTGAACCAGATTTCCAGGTCATTTACTTGAGCCCCTAGACAACACATAAATGTTCCCCACTACAACATGTCTCTTGAGTTCTTGACTGCTGGTACCATGGATATTGAATGTGGATCCAAGCTAAAGGACATGATTGACAACTTCAGTCTTTTCTTCATCTGTCACAATATTCCCCATTGGCCCAATGGTAAGGATTTGGGGTTTTTAATGTTAAGGTACAACCTATACTAAAAGCTGTAGTTTTTGTATCTTCTGCAGTAAGTGCTTCAAATCTTCTTCACTTTATGGAAGGTAGTTATCTGGCCAACTGACAGGAAGAGATCTCTGTTTGTTCCCATTCCAAAAAAAAAGTGATGCAACAGAATGTGGAAATAATAAAAAAGAAATTATCAAATTATCAAGTTTATTTAAAAACTCATTAATATCACATTCAAGTAAAATCTTGCTATGGATTAATAACAGTTGGCTAGAATGCCTAGAAATTCAACATGGATTCAGAAGAGGCCATCGCACAAGGTATACATCACTGAAGTCAGATGGATCTTTACTGAAAGCAGAGAATCCTAGAAAGATGTCTGCTTGTGTTATATTGATTATGCAAAAGGCATTTGACTTTGTGGCTCATAACAAATTAGGGCTAACATTGAGAAGAATGACAGAAAATTTACCTGTGGTCATATGAAACCGCTACATAGACCAAGAAGCAGTTGTCCAAACAGAACAAAGGAACACTGCATGGTTTAAAATTAGGAAAGGGTTGTATCCTTTCTCCAAATCTATTCACTCTGTACGCTGAGTAATCATTCAAGAAATTGAACTAAAGGAATAAGAATGTGGCATCAGAATCAAAGAGAGATACAAAGAGAGATAGATCAACAACTTGATTATATAGATGTCACAGTCTAAGACTAGTGTAAAAAAATTTTAAAAACCTCAAGGCAGGAATGAGACTGTTGCAACCCAAAATGAGGATGAGGTAACGGGCATTATGACGAGTAATGGGTCAAACAGAATAATGTATGGAGCGAAAAGGGAGGGCCATGGCTATGGCCAAGAACAATTGCAAGGCTGGACTGAAGTTAGATCTGCTGTTGGTGAGCCTGATTAAGAGCATGGGGGCTTAAGTCTATGTGTTCTTTTTCTGTCCTTGTCTTTTTAGGTAAGTTCTCTGGTCTCTGGTACTTCAGTAAGATGTCTTAGTTATAGAGTTCTTCTATAGTGGAATTACCACAAATGGAGAGCTTTAACAAACACAATTTTATTTTCTCTGTTTAGAAGGCCAGAAGTCCAAATTCAGGGCACAGCTCTAGCGGGACATTCTCTCGCTCCAGTGACTGGGAGAAGACCCTTGCCTCCTCTGAACTTCTGCTGCTGGGAAATCTTCATGCAGCTTGGCATCTTCCTTCCCAATCTCTATCCAGTTTCTTTGTTTTAATCTCTTTCATTTCAGAAAGGGGATTGAGTCCTGCCTCATTAACATAGCAAAACATAACTTCCCAAACGGGATTAAAACTGATGAAGGAGAGTTAGAATTGACAGCATACATTTCTGGAAGACGCAATTCAATCCATAGCAAAGGGTCATTGTAAAGAATTCATGAATTGGCCCAGTACAAGCACTTAGAATAGTGTCTAGCCAAAGAAAGCACTCAAAAGTTGTTTATTGTGATGATTGTTTGTTTTCCCCTCTCATTAGCACTGAAAGAATGTCACGGGTACCAGATTTTTTCACAATGGGCTCATTAATCCTTTTTTCCTCCAAAGTTTTCAAGCAAGAGATGGTTATACAAATATGTGCAGAATGTTTCTCTTTGATACTTGCCCTGACTCCAATCCAGTCCCTGCCGTGTTGCTAGTATTAACATTTCCCCCACAGTGTTTTGTTTTGTAAGATGTGTCTTCATTGTTCAAGAGTTTCTGGAGGCTGCCCACTTTCAAAACCAGGCTATTTGTTCATTCCCCAGATAGGTCCTGGGCCTCAACTATGTGTCAGGCACTGAAGCTAGACCTTAAAACTATGAGTGAGAGTAAGATCCCAGGCCTGGTATATTTCAGTGCCAGGGAAAGGGATGAATAACAGCAGGAAATAAACTAGACAGTGTCAGGAAGCAGGAAGTGCCACATAGGTGACAAGATTGAAACAGGAGTGACGATTTCAGAGAGAGTATTCAGACTGTACCACTAGGAAGAAGATATGGCATTAGATTGTCTTGAATAAAGGTTAAAGCCTTAGCTGCTTTAACCATGAGCTCATTTGACACTTACTACTTATTTATTCATTCATCCCAACAAATATTCCATAATATCTGGTGAGGCCTGATATTTGTCAGACCTTCTGTTAGGCACAGGGGCAACAGAAATGAGTACACAGGGTTCTTCCCGCAAAGGACTTCCTAGTTTGATGATAAACAAAGATGTATTTGTAGACACTTACAGGCAGCTCTGGTGGCATGGGCCATAGGGATCCGTGCTGTTAACACAAAGGTCAGATCGCTTTGGTGGTTCAAACCCACCAATGGTTCTGAGGAAGGAAGACAGGCAATCTCCGCCCATCTGGCTGGAAATCCAATGGAAGGTCAGCTATGAATCAATTCTAACCCAGCAGCAATTAAGGAAAAAAAACAAACCAAAAAATAGCCTGAGCAATTCTTGAAAGATAAGTAGAAAAGCTCGAGGTGTGATAATCCACATGGACAAATGCAAAATAGACAAAAGCTATTATACGTTTAGATGATTTCAGGTCCTTCACAGTGGCTGGTGTTTATGGTGTGAGGCAGGAGTTACCGAGAAATGAGGTTAAAGGAAAAAACACAGAATCAGAATCCAGGATGTGGGAAGACACTCTGGGCAGGCTTAGACCTGGCTTAGACCCCAACGGTGGGGAGACATCTGGGAATTCAGCTTTGGGTTTAGTCATCCTTGCAGGAAACACCAAAATTGAACTGAGCCCATTCTCAGTGATTGGCATCTATACACAACCAATATCTCCACCTTACTTGGAAAGAAATAAAAGCAAATGAAAAGAAACAAAACATCAAAGGACATCTTCTCAAAATACTTGTTGGGACCTGAAGAAATTGGGTGGGAGTGCTGCTGCCTTCTATTCTGATTATCTGTGTGTGGGAGAAAGCTGTGTCCTCACCTACATTAAAGGGGTGCCTAAGGATTTTGAGGCTTCATCTGACATACTTTGGACATGTTGCCAGGAGGGATCAGTCCTTGGAGAGGGATATAACTCTTGGAAGGGTGGAGGGACAGTGCAGGAGAGAAAGGCCCTGGATGAGATGGATTGATTCATTTACTAGGGTGATGAGGGTATGTGTGTCAGAGACAATAAAGTTGGCGCAGAATAGAGCAGGTTTCAGGGCTATTGTACATGGGTCAGTATGAGTCACAAGCGATTCAAAGGCACATAACATCAGCAGCAGCTTATACTACCATTAGGGGGCTAGGAAGGTATAATCTGTAGAGAGAGTTGCACTGCTTATCCATTCTCTGGAGGTGTGACTTCATAAGCTGCCTTTAAAAAAGAGGCCCATCTCCTCACATGTAAAATACAGCCTTGGAAACCAACAGGAGATTCACCTATGAGTTGGAACCAACTTGAAGTCAATGAGAAACAAAAAGAAAAACTAACCTTTCCAATAGGTAATGTTTAAGTTTATGTTTAATGAGTAATATGTAAGTTTAAGGAGCTTGGATTCTCATTTTTGTGCTCCAGAGTCATGCAGAGGTAGGCTTGAGGGAGTAAAAGTAGTCTTATTTACATTTTAGAGAGAACTAAGTGATGATAGTGTGGGGAAAATGGCTTAAAAGTGGATTAAGTAGAGTTGTGACTGGCAAAGCAATGCAAGGGAGAAATCATGAATGCCCAAATGTTCACAGTGGTGGTAGAGTTAGAAAGGAACAGAGACTCATGAAATATTCAGGCTGTAAACATCATCTGACTCAGTGACCATGAAGGAGAAATGTAGAAATCCTCTATTACGAATCCTAAGGTTCAAGATGAGTTACCCTGCTGGTGTCATTTAAGGACGTTTGAAAAAGAAGTGTGAGATACGTAATAGGCAGTGGGAAAGTCGTTTCTGGAGCTTGGAAAACGTTGTGATAGTAATGAAGGCAGGAGTCATCATTATAGACACTGGGATAACAATTTAATTCACCCAGGAAGAGAGAATACTTGAAAAACCAGTATCTAAAGGGTGGTTGTAGGAAGAAAAGCTGACATGCCAGACTGTGAAAGGAACAAATGCAGAATTCATAAAGGCTGTGTCCTGTAGGTCAGAGGAACCATTGCAGGGAGTGAGGTGTGGTCAGTGGTATAGAATATTCTAGGAGTCGAACCAGCAAAGTAGAAGTGTCAGCTAGATTTGGGAAGAGGGAGCCATGGAAGTATTCAAAGTCATTTCAGTGAAATAATGGGGGGATAGGAAGCTCTGGTGGCCTAGTGGTAAGAGCCTGCACTGTAATCCCAAATGCAAACAGTTCGAATCCTCCAGCTGCTCTATGGTTCAAGGATGGCCAATCTCCTCCTGTGCAATTAAGTGCCTTTGAAAACCTGTCCATGGACCAGCTTTGGGTTGGTTCCCATGGTATT
>NW_006399936.1:3935954-3955254 GCF_000299155.1 Elephantulus edwardii | reverse complement strand
GAAAAATAAACAACCTAAATTTAAAAAAAAAAGAAAAAAAAAACAAACATAAAAAAAAGAAGTGATCACGCGAAGATTAGCACCCAGCACAACTACTGAGACATCAAACGAGGTGGAATGACAGAACAGCCCTAACAGTGAACAACATTTCAGTGACCGTGAAAATGGTGCAGGACCAGGCAATGGATTGTTCTGAATCAGAACAGACTCAACAAATAAACTAGAAAAAATAAAGTAGATAAACTAGATAAAAATAAACTAAAATAAACTAGAAAAAAAAATCCTGAGTGGACAGAAGGAGTTGGTATCCAAACAAAGGAAGATTCACCTTATACACGCTCTGAAAAGAGGAGAGAGGAAAACAAAGGTTACAGATGTGGATGGAAAGGAAGCTGAGGAATTCTTTCTGCTGATGACCTTTTTCTTTGCAAGTAGAGGGAGGGTTATTTATTGAGCAAGAGAGGAAGACAGTGGGGACGCCTTTGAGAAGAAGAAAGGTTTGAACGTGTGCTGGCTTGTTTGGACAGGAGAAGATGGTAGTCCACAGCTGATGTTGCAGATGCTCTGTTAGAGTGGAAGTCCCAGGACGGCAAGCCCGTCCTCTGTGCTGGCCACTGAGCTTCACCAGGGCAAATTCAATGCACTTGATTCTATCAGCATGAAGGAATCTGTCAAGGCAAAAAAGAAATTCAACATTTGCTTCCTCAGCACTATTTGACAGGCAAGGGACAAATCCCAGGGGCAAATCAGTATATAGAGCTGACGTTTAAGGTTCAAAGGATAACATGGTGGAATAAGAAAACTGGTACTTGATCAGATAAGCCAGATAAAATAGACTGGCTTTGATTGTAAGTGCAAAATATATTAAGTAGGAAAAAAGGTATTGTTGTTGTTAATGAGCCGTCCAGTCGCCTGTGACTCCTAGCGACCCTCTGTAAGCTCCGAAGCCTGCCCTGTCCTGAGCCAGTCTCGCTGACTCCGACACTCCCACCCCCATTGCCCTAGTTACTATATTAATCCATCTCATCCAGGGCCTTCCTTTCCTGCGCTGTCCCTCCACCCTTCCGAGTATAATGTCCTTCTTCAAAGATCAGGGTAGAATACGTATTCTCTGATGAAGACTATGTATTCAGTGTTGACTGTGTTGGGTTAAAAGGTTGTGGGGCATCTGGGTAAAAGTGGCCATTGGGCAGTTGACCGAATTGACACATGTGAGAAGTTGAAGACAATCCCTATCCTTCTGAATGATCCTACACTCTCCCGCTGTAGGAAGGATATGATTGGTCAGATCATGGAGAATCTCAACTGCCAGAATACAAAGGGGCTGTAATATGAGCAAGTGAACAGAAAACAGGGCCTAGAGAAGTGTCACTCAAAGTACTAACCATGGACCCGCCACATCAATGCTATCGGAGGGCTTGTGCTGACTGCCCATCTGAGGCCCTCTTCTATTGGTCCCAGATGTGGTGGACCAGAATCTGAAAATTAACGAGTTCTCCAGAAGGTCTACAGGTGTTAAAGTCTGATAAGCACTGACCTGGATCATAAGAGATTGGGGGACAGTTTTCCATGAAGCGTAAACTGGGTTCAAGGTTAAACATGGATAAAATTGAGCATATCCAGAAGCCTGTGACCATTCTTGATGGAGATGGGTCAGAATCAGATTTTTCTAGGCACCTGGAGGTGTCCATCGTGAAGAGGAGAAGGGTTGAGGAGTATTATTAGCACCTGAAAGAGGTCACAGAACTAAGAGAACAGGTTATTCTGTGACTTAGGTTTGGAGTAAAGAATACCTTTTAAGAAAGCAAAATGGAAATAATTCTAAGGAAGATTTTTCTTTTCATGAAAAACCACTTTGCTCTTCAAGCTAAATAAGAACTACTATCTCATATGGGGGAAACTACTTGCATGCATTATTTCATGAATTTAATAATTAGAATTTTATGAAGGTAAGGACTTTAGGTGAGGACCACATGTCTAGTCCTCTGATGTATTCCAAGGGTCTGACACTGAATAGTACACAGTAAACAGTTGTTTGTTTTGTATATGGGGTTTTGTTAGGTTTCTTGGTTTGGTTTTTTTATTATTATTATTTGTGCTAGGAAATTAAAAGATAAATTGCATTGAGAAAGTCTGCTGTCAGAGACCTCTCCAAAGTACTGAAGAGCAACAATGTCAGTCTGGAAAGTAAAGTGCACTTGATACAGGCCATGGTCTTTGCAATTACTTGCTATGCATCGGAAAGCTGGACAATGAGTAGGGATGACAGAAGCAGAATTGATGCCTTTGAGCTCTGGTGCTGGAGAAAAGTATTGAATATACCATAGACTGCTAGGAAAACAAACAGGTTTGTCCTGGAGAGGATGAAGTCGGGCTGCTCCTTAGAGGCAAGGATTCTGAAGCTTCATCTGACATACTTTGGACATGTTGCAAGGACAGACCAGTCCTTGGAGAGGGATGTCATGCTGGGGAGGGTGGAAGGACAGTGCAAGATAGGAAGACACTCAGTGAGGTGGATTGATTTAGTGACTGAGGTAATGCGGGTAGGTGTATCAGACAATAAGATTGGCACAGGATAGAGCAAGGTTTAGGGCTGTTGTACATAGAGTCACTACGAGTCACAGGCAACTCGACGGCACATAACAACAAACAACAACAACAAGAGTTTATTTACTTATTGCTCCTTTCTCCACTCCTTCTCATCTCTGTCAAATCTCCAGGGTTGACTCTATCTCTCTCTGTGTAAATTTTTCCTTAGCTCTTTATTTTGTTGTTGTTCTTGTTGGCTGACACCATCGCGATGGAACTGACTCATAGCTGAGCCTCCAGTGGGATTTCAGAGTCAGTAAATTGCACAAGAGAAGATTGTCCATTGCTCAGTGATAGAGTGCATGCTTTACATGTATGGGTTCCTGGGCTCGATCCTCAGAGCCTCCTAATTCTTGATATTCGTGGTCTTAATACCATAATTGTCCTTTTGGGAATGGTGTGTGTCATTCAGCATCATTTATCCTGAGTGAGATAACACATGGTTGTCTTGACTTACATCTAAGAGCTAATGATCTTGAGCATTTCTTGCTGTTTGTTGGCCTTCTGAATGCCTTCTTTGGTGAAGAGTCTATCCACATCCTCTGGGGCAGCTTTCTAATAGCCAGGAGTGGCTTGGACAGCCATAAGCCTCCCGTCATTCTGTGGGGCTCAATTCTGGGAGGAAAATTGGGCTGAGGCAGCTGACAGCACATTCTGAGACTCTACGGAACCCAAGCAGCTGACTTGCTCAGCCCCCACTTTCCTCTGGGAGCCTCAGGCCTCAGCTGGATGGACACCACCTCTCCTCTGGCTTACCAAATTACTTCGCTGTATTTAAGAGCCAAAGAGGAAAATAAACCCTAGCCCACAGAGGAAGTGATTTTGGCATTAAATAAAAGGAATGTTTTTATCCTGCAACGAAAATGCTGTGATCCTGGAACACAATTTGCATAAACAGACAGTTTGGCTATAAACAATCTCACCAGTAACTGGTATTTACATATAGAACAACTCAGTCAAAACCCAATTAAAGGCTCTGATGGATTGGGGATTGTCAAAACATTTAAAAGACTTCACAGCAGCCGTGTGATTTATATGCCTCAGTTGTACCAGGAGTTCCTGATTTCGCCTCCATCTTTTCTCTCCTCGGCCCCCAGACAACTGCCGGACCCAGGGACCCCAGCCCGCTCTCCAGTCTGGGAGGCTGGCTTCCATCAGGAGGGAGAGGCGCTCAGGGGCCTGCTGGCCTGGAGAGCTGAGAACAGGGCCCAAGCTGCAGTCCCTGGCTCATCATGTATGACAGAAGTCCCCTAGTTTGGCACTCAGTACTGTCAGGAAGTTCTGAACAGATGAGACAGGACTTTGGAGGTTTCAGCAGTATCCGTTGTTGTATACCATTGAGTCAGAACCAACACATAGTTGACCCTCCAGTAGGTTTTCAGAGGCTGTAAATCTGCACAAGCGGAGATTGCCCATCCCTCTCCCTCACAGCAGTTGGTGGCTTTGAACCAACCACATGCCTTGGGGCTGGCAGTGCAACTCTGTGGATTCCCCAACACAGCCATAACCGGACCTTAGCTGAGATCGGAGTCCAGACAGGACTGAGCACCCTCTGCAGAGAATTCCGCCCAGCCTCCCACCAAAGGGGATGCCGTGTCTGAACTTTGGTCTTAAAGATTACGCTTACCCATTGTTATGTTGATAACATTTAAGTAGAGGGGAAATATAGTCTCTGGGGATTGAATTTTTTAGGAGGATTGGCTTAAACTAAATAAAAACCATAGAGAGACTAAGAAAGGGGCCTTTGCACAGTGCTAGGCTGTGAGAGGACCTCTGCCTCAGCCTCTCTCTTTTTCAGAATCCATTTTCCTCGTGTCCCTGCTTCCTTTCTGTGTCCAGTTTGCAACACAACTCCTTACCACTAGGCCACGAGAGCTTTAACAAAGTCAGGACTCCCAGGAGGACAAACAAGTTTCCAAGACAGTTATTATATTAGCCTGTATGTTCTTGACTTCATAGCTGTATCTTGGGTAGTCCCCTCAAGACCCTTCACCATTTCCCTCCTAGGCCAGGTTCAGGGGTAATCTCTTCTTTCAGACATTGCAGCCCTTTCTATAAATTCTCTAAGTCTCTTCCACTATCCTCCGAATCCCGAGGTAGAATGTTTCAGTGGACATATGAGATCTGTGGAGTCTGGCAATACAAATAATAGACCCAGGTCTTACACCGGCCTTGTACGTGATCTTGAACAAGCATCTACTGTGATCTGAAGCTCCCTGAATGGTAAAATGTATACAGTACCTCCACTTCAAGTTGCCATGGGATGTGATGAGTTAAAACAGTTGCACACCAATTTCTCGATGCAAGGTCATTGTTTAGGAGATTCTTGAAGAGAAAGGGCCCTTAAAAAAACACCTGATCCAGCAACTTATCTGTCACTTGAAACTGTCCCCTGGGCCATTTGGTCTCTCCGAGTAACAAGAGCAGGCTTTCCTTTTTTTTTTTAACTTCTAGTTCTCTTTAAGAAATCAATTAGAGGCATAAATTAATGCCCCAAGTACAGATGTGTCCCTGAGGCCCAGGGAGATTAAGGGGACTTGCCCAAGGTCACCCACAGAGGGGACTGCTAAGCCTGAACTTGGTCCCAGAGCTCTTGGTTGAGCCCCAGTTTCCAAGGGATGCCTAAGTGCTGAGAATCTTCTTCCTTGATCTATCTCTTCATGCGTCTCTATCTCAACATCCACATTTGACGGTTACTAGTTGCCGCTGAGTCAAAGCCAAATCATAGCAACCTCACGTGTACAGAATGAAACACTGTGTAACTTCCAACTAGCTGTGGTTTGAGCCCCAAGTGTTGTTATTGTAATTATTCATCTCATTGAGGGTGTCCCTCATTTTTGCTGACGTTCTGTTTCACCAAATAGGATGTCCTTTTCTGGAAACTTCTTTTTTCTGGTGACATGTCCAAAGTAAGCAAAACAAAAGTCTTACCATCCTGACTTCTAAAGAACTTCCAGTTGTATTGCCTCTGGAGTGGATCAGTTCATTTATTCTGAAATCCATGATATAGTCAATGCTCTTCACTAACATTGTCATTCAAATACATCAATCCTTCTGTTTCCATTGTCCAGCTTTGGTAAGTTTATGGTAAGTTTATGGTAAGTTATGATTGTTAACAATCACAACATAGAGAGAGCTGCATTGGCCTAGTGGACAGAAAGTTATGCTACCAAGCCCAAGGTGGATAATTTTAACCTATGCCCCTCAGGCCTGGTTTAAATGTGTTTTTGTCATTCTTCTAAGTGGTATAGCACTGGTCTGTCCATTTGTACAGAGGTAACTCGTGTTTGCTGTGATGCTAAACACTGTGACACTGATGTGTCAAATGTGATAATGGTTACCCATGGTGGACAGTGTTTGGTGGTGGTGGTTGTTGTTATGTGCTGTCGAGTCATTTGCGACTCATGGTGACCCTATGTACAACAGCCCTAAACCGTGCTCTATCCCGTGCCAATCTCATTGCCTCTGACACACCCATCCCGATTACCCCAGTCACTGAATCAATCCACCTCATAGAGGGTCTTCCCCTCCTGCGCTGTCCCTCCACTCTGCCCAGCATGATGTCCCTCTCTAAAGACCTGTCTCTCCTTACAACATGTCCAAAGTATGTCAGGTGAAGCCCCAGAATCCTTGCCTCCAAGGAGCAGCCTGGTTTAACCCTCTCTAGGATAAATCTATTTGTTTTCTTGGCAGTCCATGGTACATTCAATACTCTTCTCCAGCACCACAGCTCAAAGGCGTCAATTCTCCTTCTATCCTCCCTAGTCATTCCTAATAAAAACACGATTGGGAGCAGGTGTGGCATCCACTTCTGAAGTGGCTTGCCTCCGTAAACTCTATGAACAGTGCTCAGGCCTTTCGTTCATAAGGTCGCTATGAGTCGTCTATGACTCAACGGCACTTCTAACCACACCACCACCACAGTGTAAGCAGATAGTCATAAAATAGTAACAATAGCATCAGCTCTTTCTATTTCTCATAACTTAAAAGTACAGATGTGGACTCTTCAGAATTGGTTATGATCAGTCATAAATAGTGTCAGTACTTCTGAGTCTCTTCTTTATGCATTTTTCTTCTTCATTGGTTTCCATTTCAGACAGATTTTCCCTCAGGTCGTCCCACAAAATCAGGTGGTCCCACACAATCAGGTGCCCCCACAAACACAATGAGGTGTTCCCACACACTCAGGTGGCCCCACTCAAACCCAGATTAACACGCATAGTAGTCCTCACAGTTCCAAACCCCAGATGAGAAAAAAAAAATGCTACTCATTCTAGATTGTCCTAACGAAAGCCCCAGCACTAAGTAGCATTGTCGTGATTCGGGTTAACCAGTAACTGTGGTCAAGGAAACAAAAATACCCACCAGCAAACCGTGGCCTACACACCCACTCCCACCTCATGGACTGAGAATGGTGAGTTCCCCACAGGGAAATCTGGCCGTCATGACCTAAAAAATGGAAGAGAGAGTTCAGACAAGCAAAAGCAACAGATGTCCTTCTTAATGATTTTATGGAGCTTTAATTTCCTTATATGAAAAACTCTGATAAAAGTACCTATCTCTTATGATCATATCAAACAAAATAGAAGCATAAATTAAAATCCTGTTGTGGTGGTGCTGGTGCTGGTGGTGGTGCTGGTGGTGGTGCTGGTGCTGGTGATGCTGCTGGTGATGGTGGTGGTGGTGCTGGTGGTGGTGGTGCTGGTGCTGGTGGTGGTGCTGGTGATGCTGCTGGTGGTGGGGCTGGTGGTGGTGGTAGTGCTGCTGCTGCTGGTGGTGGTGGTGGTGGTGCTGGTGCTGGTGCTGGTGATGCTGGTGGTGGTGGTGGTGGTGGTGGTGCTGCTGCTGCTGCTGCTGGTGGTGGTGCCCTCAAGTTGACTGTATTCACAGCAGCCCTATGAACAGCAGCTCTTGTCCTCTCTTGTGCCATCCTCATCTCTAATATGCTCAAGACCACCGTCACAGTCACTATGTCAATCCATCTCATTGAAGGTCTTCCTCACTTTTCTCTGAGCCTCCGTCGTGATGTCTTTTTCTAAGGAAAATATTTTTATTCCCATAGAATGATTCAGACAACTCGTATTATTACTGTTGGAAGCTCATACGTATTCACCCCCTAAAAGGACTCTAAATTCATTCATGCCCCTGCCTCTCTCCTGATCTAGGACATCACCTGGCCTGTTCACCTGCACTGTAACACCTGCATCTTAACGAAGCCTTCTGCCTTCAGACCCTCTCCTCTCCCGCGTCGTCCATTCAGTGCTCCACAGGCAGATTAATCTTCCGTTTCACCAGAGTTCAGGCAGTGACAGAGTCCAGTGGTGTTTAACTTGGCTTGTGCTCAACCTCATGAATTTAAAGACCATCCAAGCTGGACTAGTCATCTATTCTTTCTTGATTTCTCCACAGTGCGTACATTTCCACACCCTCCTTTCTAATACCCAGCCTTCCGAGCTGCTTACTTACATATTTCATTCTCAGGAAAGCTCAGAAGGGGGGGGAAATTACATATATATATAAAATATAACCAACCCTAGAATTTTGAACCTTCATTCTATTATCTCATAAAACATCATGTTCATATCATAATTTCAATCCAGAGAGAGAATTTGCCATGTGAGCTCTGAGATGCATACAAATGGCCCTTCTAAACCTCTGGCTACAATAAGCAAATTTCAGAAACTGACAGTTTACTTGATAAATACCTAATAAAGCTTAAATAATTATTGAAAGCAGACAAATGGGAGAGCAGAACTGCAAGAGATGTTGTGGTGATAAATCGTAAGGAAAAAAGACAGGCCCGGTAACTTGTGACGACGTAGACGCCAGGCAGCAGAAGAGAGAGTCAACGGCGAGGAGCAAAGTGCTAGGAAAGAACTCGTAGTAAATAAATGGGCAGCGAGGGAAGACAAAGATGTACAAAACAGGCTCTTCTGGGCGGACAAGGCTATTAAAGACTCAATATGTTTCCGCCGTAGGCCCAATCCTCTCAGTAGTAACGGCAGCCCATCTAAGCTGCTTAAGCAGAAAAGAAAGCATGCTTGCCTCACAACATGATAAAGGATGCCAAAGAAGCTCATGGGGTTGAACATGTAAAGGAACCAGGATCCAAACTTCTTCTTCCTCGCCATTTGATCGTAGCTGGGATTGGAGTTCTTCCAGGGCAGGTTAGTTTACCATTCAATGCTGTATGCACATTCAGTGGCAAGCCCCACACTCCTTCCACCTCCAGGGTTCCTGGTTCCCATCCATCCTCTTCTGCCTTCTGAGCTTCCCTTTGGGGCATATACTAATCTTTTGGTCTCACGAGGCTGATTGTTCTCAGGAGCTCCTGCCTCCCAGAGGATAAATCTGTCTATTGTTTGGTTGAAAGGCGACTGCCCTGGGGTGAGTTCAGCTCTAAGTTTGAAGGATATGTTAAGAAGCTCCAGAAGGTCAGGAGTTGTCAATCCAAAGGCAGGGAGTTTGAATCCACAATTTGCTCCCCCGACCCAGGGGTCAAACTGACCCCTAATCCAGGAGCTGCTTGGATTAGATTAATGTAATCTGAAGAATGTCATTGTTGTTGTCGTTAAGTGCCCTCAAGTCACAGGCGACTCACAGCGACCCTATGAAGGAGAGCCCAACACTGTCCACCATGGGTAACCACCATTAATGCATTAGGGCAAAAGAATACTCTGTTTTACGCACGTGTGTGTGTGTGTGTGTGTGTGTGTGTGTGTGTGTACGTACATGAAAAATCTTGATTCTCCTGCTGATGCTGCCTTCTGATAAAGATGTGGTCTTGTAAACATGAAGAGTCAGCAAATAAAACTAGAAACAGTAAGCAACATCTTACCTAGTGACGCTAGTCAACATGGTTTTCCTCTTATAAAACTTCTCAAATAAAAGCTATGCGGACTACAGGTCGAGAGGACATTCGGCCCTGAGTTCCTCTCCCCTTACCTCTTGACCTACTAAAGTCTGGAGAAGTTCATTCTGCTGTCCAGCACTTTACTACTGGTCAGAGAAGAGCAACAGTTCCCCAAGAGAAAAATGGACAGTCTCCTCTGGCAACATTTACAGTGTAGGAAAATCCACTGGAGGGTCAGCTATGAGGCAGTTCTGACTCGACAGCATTGAGTTGATCTAAGAATCATAGTCTCGGAGGTTCCGCCCGTCTCCAGTACATCATTAAGTCTGGTCTTTACAATTATTTTTTCATTTTGTTTTTGCCCCACTCTATCTAGAACTTTATAGCAGGTCAGGATATATATGTAGTGGTCAGGATCTTTCTTCTCTTCTTGAATCCTGTGTCTTACTTTTGCTTCTTTCTATTTTCACTCTAAAACCAGACAAACAAGTGCCATATTGTGAGGAAACCAAAAACCAAACCTATTGCCATTTCATCAGTTCTGACTCACAGGAACCAAACAGGGCAGAGAAGAACCTTCCCGTGGGGTTCTTTTTACTTGTTTGTTTATTGTTATTTTAATGAAAGTTTACAGAAAAGCTGGATTTTCATTCATTCATTATTGCATATTTTCCTCCCTACACCCCCCAGTTCATAAATATCTTTTTAAAAAAATATTCATTGCTGCATCATTTTCTCTTTCCCTTCCACCCCTTCCCCAGTCCACTTTGCTATGCACCTCTTATTCTGGACTGTTGTCATATAAATAATGCCTAATCATATATTTCTTTAAAACAGTTCTTTCATTTGTTCCAATGCACTGTTCATTATTAACCCCCTCTTTTTTTTTTGTTTCCCCTCAACCCCTATGTCAATCCTGTTTTATAACAGTGGTGTTATGCAGTATTTGTCCTTTTGTGACTGAGACATTTCACTCAGTATAATATCCTCCAGGATCATCCATGTTGTATAATATTTTATGAGTTCCTTGTTTTTCAGTGCTGCATAGTATTCCATTGTGTATTCAAAGAAAAACTATTAAGAAGCTCTTGTGGCCTAGTGGCAAAAAGCTGCACTGCAATTTCAAAAGTGTGCAGTTCGAATTCACCAGATGCTCCACTGGAGAAGGAGGGACAATCTTCTCCTGTGCCAGTTGGATCCATTTCAACAGTGCACAACAAAAAAGGGGGGGGACATATTAAAAGGTAGTTTGAAGAAACTCTGGTATATTCACACAATGAACTCATGAATTATTATACAAAATGGGTGACCCTGGAGGATGTTATGTTGAGTGAAATATCTCAGTCACAAAAGGACAAATACTGCATAATGTCACCGTTATAAAGTAGGGCTGACAGCAGGTTTGGGGAGAAACTAAGAAAAGATGGGATAAATAATGTATACTGCATTGAAACAGATGAGGGAGAGAATTGTTTTAAAAGGATATACGATTAGGTATTATTGGCATGATATGAGTCCAGAATGAAAGCTGCACAGTGGAGTGAAGGGTGGGGTTGTATAACAATGAAATTTTTTTTTATTTTTTTTTACTTTTCGAAGAGAAAAGCAAACTGGGGGGAGGGGTGGGCAGGGAGGAAAGTGTGAAACAATGAATGAATGGAAATACAAAGTCTTTGTAAACTTTCATTAAAATTAATTTTTTAAAAAGGGGGTAAAGGCAGTTTTGGTTGATGTGGTGATTAACAGTTATTTATACTTTGTTCTTTGTGTGATTTTTTGTTGTTGTACTTTTTCGGTAACAATAAGTTAATTCAGCGTTGAGGTTTTTGTTTTGTTTTGTTTTGTTTTAGATGTTATTTCCAGGGAGTTGGGAAAGACAGAATAAGTAGAAATGTCTTTCTCCCTCACACAGTGTAGAGCAGATCTATCATGTTGACAGTCTTGGCTTCAAGGTGACATTCAGGGACCGGGTTAATAGTAACAGACTCTTTGGATGCTTCCAAAGTCCGTCTGATCATAATATCCTTGTGCACAAATGGTGACAGGCATGCAGAGGTATGCCATTAAGAATTGAATGAGTCAAGGGAACTCTGGTGGCCTAGTGGCAAGAAGCTGCACTGCAATCCCGGAGGTATGTGGTTCAAATCCATCAGATGCTGTGTTGGAGAAGGAGGAGCAATCTCCTCTTGTACCAGTCAGATCTGATTTGACAGTATAGACACAAAAAAATAATTTAAATTTTTTTAAAAAAATAACAAGTTAGAACTCAGAAAAGCTCACATTGCATCTCTTTATAAGGCATTGGTGAGAACTTAGTCAGAAGACCACATCAAATTGCCAGTTGTTGTTGTTGTTGTTGAGTACCATCAAGTAGAACTGACCCATAGCTGACCCTTTGGTGGGTTTTCAGAGGAAGTTAATCACACAAGAGGAGACTGTCCATCCTTCTCTCATGAAGCAGGTGGTGGCCTCGAACTGTGTGCTTTTGGGATTACAGCACAGCTTCTTGCCACTAGGCTACCAGATCTTCCCCAGTGGGTTTTGGTGACTGTTATTCCCACGGGAAAAGACTGCCCCTCCTTTTTCCACAGAGCAGTTGGTGGATTCGAACCATGTGTCTTCAGGAATGCAGTGCAATTTCTTGCCACTAGCCCACCAGCGAGGTTTGGGAGTCCCAGGTTGGGATTGAAGACCCTGGCTGGGTATCATATGCCCACCTCTGATTCTATAATTGTAGAAGAGGGGAATGAATTATAGTGACTGACTTGGGGGCAGAAAGGACAGAAGAGAAGGAAAGTAGGTAGAAAGGAGAAGCTAGAAAGTTGTGTTTAGTGGGCTGCACGTTTGTGAGCAGAACGTCCACCTCCATAAGTCCCAATACAAGGCAGGCAGCCAAAGTTCAATTCAGGCCCCGGTGGTGCTCAGAGTCCACAGGCAGCCTATCCTGGCTCCAGTGGACGGTCTGGGTGACATGATTTTCCAAGGGCTTGGAGAAGGAGGCTCCCACGTGCACATGCATTATGGGAAGATTGACTCCAAGGTTACCCATCCCTACAGACCTGTATTAACAAGTCTGTTCAGAGTACTGACAAGACTAAGCCTCTAGATGAAGGCTCAGTGGTTCCAACAGAGTCGAAAAGCACCAGCAAGCCATTTGTTAGTTAGATGGAAAAACTATAAACGGCAGAAATGCCTCTATTAGCCCTCTATGAGTGAGTGGCATTGAAGCAAAGGTCTGGCTTTGACATTTTAGAAGCTGCTAGGATATGCCCAGCTTTGTCTTCCACAAATAAATTGTGCACAAAAGAGGCTCCCACAGCTCTCTCACTCGGCTCTCCTTGACCCTTTGAGAACTGCGTCTGGCGTCATTCCACAAACCCCAAGCACCTCATCTGCAGTGAAAACAGCCAATCCCAGAATAAAGAGAGCTTGGTCGGAGCCTACAGAGCAAGACGTGGGCTGCGGACTTTACAAAACTTACATCCAATTAATATTCCCCATGATTTATTAGCTTGATAACATGCACATCCCAGGTTCAACAGGGAAATGATCTTTGCCACACAACCGGCACAAAAGAAGGGAATTTCAGTGTCCCTCTAACACAGCTCAGCTATTGTCTCCGGCATGTAAAATGATCAATGCACAAGTGACTACACATCCAGATTCTGATTCTTAAATTATTTGCATGGACTATTTGCCCCATTTATGGATCCACAACACTTAACCTACTCAATGGGTTTTATCTGCATTGATCACATTTTATGGTATGATTAAATTTGTATGGAAGAGAACCAATTAGTTTTGTTTTACACGTCTTGAGTGCACTTTATAGTCAGACAAATTAACTCGCCACAGTTAGGTTGATTTTTCCAGTGGCAGGAGGCTAGATGGGACATGCAAGGTCTAGTCCTCGTCTGAGAAGAGGTGGCTGTGGCAGGTGAGGGCAGGAGAAGCTGGAGCCTCTGGAAAATGAGTATCGTGTACTGAGGAGCACGCAGCAGATTGCTAGGCAATGCAGACACTCACGGGTTGACTATGGGGCTGCTACCTCAGAAGTTTGAAGTCTCAACCCAGTAGGAGGAGGAGGAAAATGATCCCATCTGCTCCCATTAAGATTTACAACTGTGAAAAAATTCTAACCACCTTGAGGCAAATTGACTCCAGAAAGAATGTTATTGTTGTTGTTGTTGTTGTTGTTGTTGATTGTCTTCAAGTCAAGCATGACTCATAGCCACCCTATGAACAAAAGGCCTGAAGCCCATCTACAACTATCAACATTTATCAAAGTTCATAGAGTTTCCAGAGGCAAGTTGTTTAGGAAGCGGATGCCCCTCCTGTTTTCAAACCAGAAAGAATACAGCCTTCCATATGGATTGCATCTCAATGTCAAGGAAACAAAGCCCCCTCACCACTGGATTGAAAGGGAACATCATGACAGATGAAGAAAACACTGACGTTGTCAAGCATTTCATCTTGCTTAAATCCACAATCAACACCCTTGTGTCCAGCAGCTAGGAAATCAGAAGACCTATTGCACTAGGAAAGTCTGCAGTCAGAGACCTCCTCGAATTATTGAGGAGCAATGATGTCAGATTGAGGACTAAGGTGCATCTGGTTTAGCCCATGATCTACTTCTGAATGTCAGCCAATGAAAACCCTGCAGATTACAATGGTCCTTTCATGAGGATGGCTCGGCAACAGGTTTGGTTTTGTTGAGCACGGGGGTCACCATGGGTCAAGGGTTGACCAGAGCTGACAACAACCACATGAGCAATTTCTCTGTTCCAGGCCTGAATCTAAGCACTTCTGTGTATCATCTAATTAAAATTTTCACAGCAGCTCCAGGAAGAAGGGGCTAATGTTTTTATTATTAAAAATATTTTATGGATAGAAGAACCAGAGCATACAAGTGACTGAATAACTCTCTCCTGGTCACAAGCTTGGTGTCTGGCATTCAAACAATTTCACAACAGTACCTTCTTGTGATTAGGAGTAACATACGCTTTACCTGGTTACAGGAGCACCTGCCTGTTGACTTTGACTTTTGCTCACTCAGAGTTGGTTACTGTTTGTTGTGCTTTTTATGTTTTGTTTTGCTTCGCTTTTTATCATGTGCTTGAAGCTCCTCTTATCTCATCCACACTACAACCCTAAGGTGTGACTGTTGTAACTCTCCTTCTCTTGTGCGGGATGAAATTAAAGTCCAGAGCCGGCAAGTGATGAAAACACGTTATCCAGCAGATTTACGACACACTTTGCACCTCAGTTCCTTGCTTCCTACATCAGTAGATTTTCTGCCATAACAGTGTCTCAGAAAATGTGATCTACACCCCACTGGTAGAACATGAAATGACTTAAGGGGGTACATGGGATGGAATATTAGAATTACTTCATCTTAAGGGAAAGCGTCCCACCCTCCTTTTCCCAGAAAGCCAAGCTCATCGTGGAGGAGGAGGGAGTGCAGCAGAATGAGTGTCTGCCTGGAGCTGGAGTGGGAAGTTTGGGAGTGGGTTCTGGAGGAATGATACTTTGGTGCAATAATCACTGTGGAGCTTCCTTTCCCTTATCCCTAGAAATGCCTGTTGTGGCATGATTCTTCTTCAGCCCTGAAGCAGACAGCATGGTCAGTGTTGTGACTTAGGCTGGAACAGCTCCAAACACACCCAAAAAATCACAGAGAAGAGACAAAAGACAGAACCCTGGGTGAATGTGAGACAAAGACAGCATTTCCCAGTCTCTTCTTTCAAAAGGCGGAGGGGGAGAAAGAAGATTTGAAAAAAAGACACTCTCGAGCTCCAAGTTGAGAGAAGAAGATAAGAGTATTAGCAAAGCCTTCTCCTTCCTCTCCCAGAATGGATACTGACATGATCCAATCACAGGAAGCAGCAGCTGTGATTTTTTTATCTCTGTCAAGGATGTAAATCTGCTCTACCTCCATTTCCCAGAAATAGTTCTCTGAGACCCCAGTCCACTTCCCTATCTTGTGGAGAGAAAAAAACCAACCAACAACAAAAACAAAAAACACCTGTGAGCATCCCCTTGCCCAAGTTCCTCGTAAGAGAATATAAAAGCTCACTCTAACTTTTAGTGGGGGCTGGTTATCTGCTTAAGAGTCAGCCTGGAAGTTCCGTCTCAATAAACTGTCTTGGCCTGAACTGGGTCTGTCCTTCCTCGGCGACCTTACAAAGAGAGTTTGACCCTGGTCACTCAACCTGAAGGGTTTATATGTGTTCCCCACAAAGCCAAATTCAGAGCAAGGATCGAGAAAATTGGAGAATCTGCACTCCGATGGTCTAGCGGTAAGAAGCTGGGCTGCAATCTCATAGGCATGTCATTTATATCCTCCATCTGCTCCTCAGGAAAAGGATGGACAGTCTCCTCCCCTGAGATTTACTGCCTCCGGAAACCCACTGGAGGGTCAACTATGAGTACTGTATATAACAACAACATAACGCGCAGTTGAAGATGACTGGGACCCAGGTGATTGGTTACATCGAGAGACTGCAGCTGAGGTCATCCTGGGTGACACCTGGCTTGTGGCTGCAAGGCAATTCCATGTGCAAGGAACAGAGAAGCTGGTTCTGAGAACTGTAGGGATCTTCACCGGTGGTTAAAAAGAGCTGGGAAAAGTCAGGGCTGACAAGACATCCTTCTTTACCTGTGTGTTCCCACACAGCTGCCAAAATGTCTAAACGAACACCGGGGGTGACGCTCCCCACCAGGCTGCCTCCTCATCTGACGACTGTGCAGATGTTTGCCTGCGTTTGGAGGTTAATGATGCTCTTGGTTCCCGTGTGCTTAAAAAAAACCCAATAGGACTAAATACTCCAAATCACTTCCTACATGCATCGCATGAAAAAGGTTTATGACATAAGAACAGAAGAGAGTTAGGAAATGACCCCAGAATCTATCAATAATATTCAGGTGGCATTTTCTTGAAGTAGCACTTTGTGATGTGAGACCATTGTTCTGTATGGAACAGATGTTACTCTAAGAAAAAAAAAGAACCAGGTTGTCAGAAAGCTGATATTCCATCCATCATCTTAAAATTAATGATATAACTAAAACCTTGAGGGTGCAAAGATTTTCACTCTCAGTTGTAAGTCAAAGAAGTCCAGTTCAAACTAACAAAAAAGTGAACAGAAACCATAAAAGAGAGGGAGAGCTTAACTCTCTCAGGGGACTGAAAAATCTGATTATTTTAAATTTTACTGGATCCATGAGCTTTAACAATGTGTGCTGTCAGCAACCCTAAAAATTGGCTTTTTTCGCCATTACATTAGCCATCGTTGCTGGAGGTGGGAGGTATGGGCCTCCAGCTACCTTAACTGTGGACACATGGTGTTGCAACTCATCAACAACTGTGGGACCAATGAGAGAGAGAGAGAGAGGGAGAGAGAGAGAGGAGGAGAGGGGAGAGAGGGGGGGAGAGAGAGAGAAAGGAGAGAGAGGAGAGAGAGAATGAGAACGAACGTGAGAGAGCGAGCGCACATGAGCAGGCGTGGGCGTCCACACTCTCTGCACTGTGAGGCACCCTGGTGGTGGTGGTGGAGAGAAGGTAGAGACTGGCACTGCTGTGAAAAGACTGTGGCAAGGTGTAACCAGAGGAATCCTGCATTTATGTTACAGTTAAAGGGTTTACTTGCTAGATGATTGAAGGAAAAGCCTGACTTAAAACTACTCTGAGATAAAGTTTGCCTGACGATTGAGGAAACCAGAGGCCTCTTGCATCTGTGCTGCTGAACTGAACCTGGACTGTCACTAATTGAGGAATGGTGCCTTGTTAATCTGGTTTAGGACTGCTGGACTAAAGGCTGATTTGCATTGTGTGATATTCTTTGCCGCCCCCACTCTCCAACCTATTTCCCTAATAAACCCCACAACTGTGACTCAAGTCTGTGAGTCAACAAAGAACTAAGGGACCCAGTGGTTTTTAAAATAGGTGGAAGAGAACGTAGGATGGCAAGTCTGGCCTTGTAGCTATTTTGGAACTATGGATACTATTGATGAGGACAGTTCCCCTTTATGAAGCATATAGAAGTCAGATTCAGCCACCCCCATGTTGCGTCTGCTCCTTTTGTACAATGTTGTCACAAATCTCTCTTTTATTTTATTGAGTCCTCCCTCTCTGGTATATTCGACTTCCATGATGGTGACACACCTAACAAAACATCCCGATTTCTAGCCTATCATCTCAGCAATCCAAATGGAAAGGGGGGCTCTTTTCTCAATAATTCCAGCAAAAGTTCTGGAGCTGTTTCATGAGCAAAAGGAACCATGCATTCATTCCCAAAAGCGTTAGCTCTTCAGGAATCCGGCTGGCCAGTTAAGGGTTTTGAATTTAATTTTAAAATCAAAGTGAGGTTAGCTCCAATAGGCTGACAACAAGTGATGAAGTCTTAAAGAGGTATTATATATTCATGAATGAAAAGATACAATTTCAGAAAGTGATTCTTGCCCCTGCCCCAGGGAAGTGTGTGTGTGTGTGTGTGTTGTGTGTGTGTAGGCTTCAGTATCTTATGTTCATAATAAACTGTATAGATAATGTGGTGGAAAAATCTGTAGGGAAAATGGATAACCCTGGAGGACATTATGCTGAGTGAAATATCTCAGTCACAAAAGGACAAATATTACATAGGGCCACTGTTGTAAAACAGGACTGACATCAGGGTTGAGGGAAGACAGAAAAGGAGGGAAGGAATGATGTATATTGCATTGAAACAGATGAGGGAGAGAACTGTTTAAAAGGGATATATGATTGGGTATTATTGTTATTATAGAAGTCCAGGGTGAAGGCTCCACAGTGCAGTGGACTTGGGTGGGTGGGGGGATTGCATAAAAATGAAAGGAGAAGAGTGAATTGGGGGGGCTGGTAGGGAGAAAAGTGCAACAATGAATGACTGGACACCCTAAGTCTCTGAAAACTTTCATTAAAATTAATTTTTAAAAAAGTAAAAAGTCTGTAGGGAATTGTCCTGCAAACTCAAAGGTGGAATCTCTCTGATGGATCAAATCTACCAATGGCTCGAAGGCCCTGATGTGTTGTTGTTATGTGCCATTGAGTTGAGTATGACTCATAACAACTCCATAGACCTGAACTCCGTCCTATCCTGCGCCATCCTCATCATACCGGACACATGTGAGTCCATTGCTGCAGACACTGCATTTGTCCAGCTCATTGAGGGTCTTCCTCTCTCCTTTGCTGACCTTTCCAAGCCTGATGTTCTTCTCCAAGGAACAGCCCCTCCTAACAACACTTCCAACATATGTGAAGCAAACAGCCTCTGCAAAGCCACTGGAGGCAGGAAGTTTTAGTAGCAACTTGAAACCAGGAAAGAAAAATAATATCAAAATTATACTTATGAACAAAACTCTTGCATGAAATATGAGCAAACAGAACCCTAAGGCACACAGTTTGAATCCACCAACTGCTCCTTTAGTAAGAGATGGGAACTCTCTTCCCATGAGATTGTATTAAAAGTACATCATGGCTGAGTAAGGATTATTCCAGCCACAAAATTAGTGTCAGTTAATATAGTATATTAGATAGATTAATGACAGAAAATCATATGATCCTCTTAATATTTAGCAAAATACATTTAATAAAAAGCACGAAATACTCATGCAATAAAATTTTAGCAAACTAAAACAGACGTTTCCTTAACTCGATGAAGAGTATCTTAATTTAATGAGACAAAGACTTTCAAATCCTGAGGGCAAATAAGGAAATCCACAGGTTTTTATTATGCCTCTGTGCTGCTGTGATGGTTGGTGGAGAAGTCTTGAACATACTATAGACCGCCAAGAAGACAAATAGGTCTGTCTTGGAGAGAGTGAAACCAAGCTCCTCCTTAGAGG
>NW_006399936.1:3879684-3932697 GCF_000299155.1 Elephantulus edwardii | reverse complement strand
CTTCTACTACCCAGTCATGTTCAAGCAAGGTGTTGTTCAGCTTCCAAATGTATGGTTTTTTCTCCTTTATCATAGAGGCTAGGATTTTGTCACTCCAACTCACATACTTTGGGCACATGGCCAGGAGGTCCTTGGAGGAGGACATCATGCTCGGAAGGGTGGAGGGACAGCGCAGGAGAGGAAGACCCCAGATGAGATGGACTGATACAGTAACTAGGGCAATGGGGGCTGGTGTGCCGGCATTAGTGAGACTGACTCAGGACAGGGCAGGGTTCAGAGCTGTGAGCTGCAGGCAACTCAACAGCACATAACAACAACAACATGTTGCTGTACATGAAGAAGGAAATTCTAAAGTTCTCCTTTTGTTTCTCACGGAAATTTTTCTGAGTATTTGCACCTTTCAGTAGAAATGTGAATTTAAATTTTACTACTAGCAAAACACATTATTAGTTAAGAACCACTAAACCACTGCTGTCAAGTTGCTTCCACGTCATAACATCCCTCCACTGGGCTCCCAGCCCCTCCACTTGTGTTCATTCACTTATTTGCATGAGAGTTTATGTATCATGTGGGTTTTTCATTCATATCCATTTTGTTTCATAAGATTGTAACTACAAATTCATTCCATCATTCACTTCTCACTTCTGTCTCCATGGGTGTTGATTATGTCTCCTTTAACATTTTATCATTTTCTCCCGAGAGATCTTTAGATTTTGATCTCTTTATAATTATGTTATAAATGGTATGTATTTGATTCCCTAACATTTGGCTGCTAATGATTACAAAGTTAATTTCTTTTTCTATATTAATTTTTGGATAATTAAAAGCTGAACTGTGCATAAGAATGAAAGAAGAAATGATGCCTGTGAGCTGTGGTGTTGGAAAGAATACCGACTATCCCATGGACTGCCAAGAAAACCCAAACAAGTCTGTCAGGGAGGAAGTACAACTAGTGTGCCCCTTTGAGGCAAGGACGGTGAAACTTCATCTCATGTACTTTGGGTGTGTGGTCAGAAAGAGTCAGTTCTTAGCAAAAGACATTATACTGGAAAAGGTGAAGAGCCAGAGAAAGCAAGGCAGATCCTCACTAAAATAGACTGACACAGTGACCATCACAGAGGTCGTGATGGTGCGGATGGTGCAAGAAAGGATAAGTATGGACACCCATGTTTATTGTGGCTTTGTTCGCAAGAGCAAAGAGCTGGAAACAACCCAAGTGCCCATCAACAAACAAATGGATAGAAAAGCTCTGGTATAGTCACACAATGGAATACTAGGCTGCATTGAAAAACAAGGAACTCATGCATTATTATGCAAAATGGGTGACCCTGGAGGACATTATGCTGAGTGAATATCTCAGTCACAAAAGGACAAATATTGCATAGTGCCACTGTTGTAAAACGGGACTGGCATCGGGGTTGAAGGAAGACAGAAAAGGAGGGGAGGAATGATTTATATTGCATTGAAACAGATGAGGGAGAGAACTGTTTAAAAGGGACATATGAATGGGTATTCTTGTCATTATAGAAGTCCAGAGTGAAGGCTCCACAGTGGAGTGGACTTGGGGGGAGGAATTGCATAACAATGAAAGAGTTTTTCTTTTTCTTTTCAAAGGGAAGAGTGAATTGGGGGTAGGGGGTGGGCATGGAGAAAAGTACAATAATGAATGACTGGAAAACCTAAGTCTCTGTAAACTTTCATTAAAATTAATAAGAAAAAAAACCCACAAAAAAAGAAATTATCTAATGCTTTCAATTAAAAAAAAGAAAAAGGACAAGGCATCAGATAATTTGTTTATAGAGTCTCTCTGAGTCCAAGTCAATTCAATGGCACCTAACAACAACAACATTAAATTTTGTGGCAAATTCTATCATTAACTCTGATCATTTATCTGGAGTTATTATCTGGAGATAATTTTATCTCTGATAATTTTTTTCTGAATTTGTCAAGTAAATAACCACATTGTTTTGAATATTAGTCACTTTTTCTTCTTCCTTCATTTTATTATTTCCTTTCTTACACCATTATGCAATCTGGAACCTAAAGGTAGTATCAAAAGATGACCCTTTCTTATTCCAAATCTTATGGGGAACGATTTCACCAATTTGCCACTAAACATAATGCTTGTTATATCACTCTAAGTAAAATCCTTTCTACTCCTCTTTCACCAAGAAATTTTATCGGCTTTTTCTGTGTCGAATGAAATGATTACAGACCACTTCTCCACGAGCCTGTTAATGCAGTGGATTACATGAACTGATTTCTAATACCCAAATTCACATTTCTTTAAGAAACCCAACTTGTTTATTTTTCAGGGAGCTCTGGTAGCCTAGTGGGTAAGGACCTGTGCTCCCACCTCAAAGACAGACAGTTTGAAGCCTCCAACGAGATGGGCAATCTCAGATGACTCATCATATCTCAAGCGCGCATGCACAGACACACAGAGACACAGACAAACACACACACACACACACAAACCCATTGTCTTTTAGTCAGAATCAACTCATAGTTGATCATCCATTGGATTTATGAGGCTATAAATAGCACAGGAAAAGGCTGTCCATCTTTCTCCCAAGGATCCTCTGGTTCTCCTAGGTATGTACCAAAGAAAAACAAAAAGCACACAGCCATACAAAAATTTGTACACAGAAGTTCATGGTGGCATTGTTCGGATATCAACTGAAATGTCTAACAATTGGTACTTGAATTAACAAAATGGGCCTATCCACACAATGGAATACTCAAGAGGCCTAGTGGTAAGAAGCTGAGCTGATGATTCAGAGGCCCAGGTTCAAATCCATCAGCTACTCTATGGGAGAAAAATGGGCAATCTCCTCTCATATGATTTACAGCCTCTGGACACCTCTGGAGGGTCAACTATGAGTCAGTTCCAACACAAATAGCAACCATATAGAAAGGAATGAAGTACCAGTCATGGTATAACATGGGTGAACTTTAGAAACATGCTTCTAAGCAAAAAAAAAAGCCAGTTAGAAATGACCAAATAGGAGTCTAGTATATTTGTGGATTGGATTTCATATGAAATGTTCAGAATAGGCAAATAGAGATACAGAGAGCAGACTAGTGGCTGCCTTGGGAAGAAGAGGAAAACAGGAAATGGTTAGTAATAGGGAAAGAATTTTTGAGAGAACAAAAATATTCTAAAATTTGATTATGAGGTTTGTTGCACAACCTTGTAAATATACTAAAAACATTGAATTTTACTGGCTAATTAAGTGAATTGCAGGGTTTGGAATTATCAATAAGGTTGTTTTTAAAAGCATAGAAAAATAAGAGACACTTTTATCTGACAATCAGGTTGGCAAAGGCTTTTTGGTGTTTTGTTTTTTTTTTACAAAAGATGCTCATGCCATGCTTTGGCAAGGGGACAAGAAATTAAGTCCTAGTGAAATGTAAATTATTGTATATTTTCCAACTTTCTGATGAATAGCAAGTAATTGCAAAGACTATGGCCTGAATCAGGCACACCTTAGTCTCCAGACTGACATCTGACATCATCGTTCTTCAGTATTGTGGAGAGGCCTCTGACAGAAGATTTTTCCAATGCAATTCATCTTTTAATTTCCTGGCTGCTGGTACCAAGAGTATTGATTGTGGAGCCAAGTAAACTAAAGCTGTTAAAAATCTCAATCTCTTCACCATCTATCATGATGCTGCCAATCAGCCCTGTGGAGAGAATCTTTGTTTATCTCGAGGTTGAGTTTCAATTCACATCGAAGCCTGCAGTCCCTGACCTTCTGTAGCAAGTGCTTCAGGTCCTCCTCGGTTTCAGCAAGCAGGTTGTGTCATCTGCATAAGGAGTCTTCCTCCAATCTTGATGCCACATTTCTACTCATAGAGCCCAGCGTCCTGGATAGTCTGCTCTGCATATAGATTTGGGAGGGTGGAGGGAGAGCGCAAGAAAGGAAGACCCTCAATGAGATGGATTGTTTCAGTGACTGGGGTAATGGGGGTAGATGTGTTAGAGACAATAAGATTGGCTCCGGACAGAGCAGGGTTTAGGGCTGCTGTGAGTGACAAGTGGCTTGATGGCACATAACAACAACAACATAATAATGAGTGGAACCTCATCTTCACCGTTTGGTTCCTGGAGCTGTGACTTCTAGATATTACAGAAATGGTGCTATGTATTGCATCTTTGTTAGAGCACATCACCCCAGTCCTGCAAATTCTTACCACCAAGTTCCATCCATAACTGCATCTTTAGAAGACAACTCCAGCATTCTACAAAGCCAAACGGCTTCAGAATGTTAGGGAACATGGTAAAGAACAGTGAATTACATGAGCACAGGCCCACTGCTACACATCATCTGCCATGAAGTGAGTCTCCTGACCCAAAGTGATGCTTTGGGAGATACCATGATCGTGGTTAAGATGCCGTGCAAGTCCACAGATGGTCGTTTTGGCACAAGCATGGTGCGCAGAGAAAGTAAATCTGTGCTGAGTAAGTTCCTATTCCAGGAGCAACAAAACTCGACCCTGTTTACAATGGAATCAGTTCAGTGTCATTAGGAATGGTTCCACAGAAGCATCTCACTGGGGGGTCTTTGCCGCTGCAGATCGGGCACTCAGGAGCAACTGTAGTCAAGTCAGACTTGAGGAGAAGAAACTCATGTTGCTGCCAAACCAAAACCAAACCACTGCCATCGAGTTGGTTATGACTCATAGAGACACCCTCCCCCCCAACATGATGTTTCCAAGAAAATAAATCTTTATAGAAAGAAACATCTACTGTTCCTCCTATAAAGTGGCTAGTGGTTTCAAACTCCCAACCTTTTGGTTAGCAGGCCAAAAGTTTTGTGCACTGGGCCACCAGAGCATAATCTCTACCCCTGCCACCATGGTCACTTTGTTCATGAGCCCACTGGGTAATGACAGGAATGAATGAAGAAACAGGATGAGTGGTTTCCATACATAGTATTGTCATCCTATCTACTAGATTATTAAATTCCTTCTTGGCCAATATGACCATTGGGGCGCATTCACATGAGACACAAACATCGTCACTTTTGGGGCCCATACAGGGAGGTCCAGCCACATACCTCTTCTGAAGAAGACTTGAAGAACTTGCTGATAAAGCTTAAAGACCTTCAGTATGGATTGCATCTTAGAATAGAGAAAAAAGTTACACAATCGGATCATCATGAAATATGAAGAATAGACTGAAATTGTCAAAGATTTCCTTTTACTTGGACCTATAATCAATGCTCATGGTAAGAGCAGTCAAGGAATCACACAACTTATTGCATTTGGACAAACTGCCACAATGGACCTCTCTACATGCTAAGAACAAGATTGTCACATGTCAAGACAGGTAAGAGGATAAGTGCACCTGATCTAAGTCCACACATTCTTTTTTTTTTATTAAATTTTATTAGCTTTAATGAACATTTACAGAGATTTTGGGTTTTCATTCCTTCATTGTTGCACTGTTTTCTCTACCCTCCTCCCCAGTTCGTTCTTCTCCCCCCCCCACCAGGTCTCTTTTAATTGTCAATTGCCACAGTGCTTGTCAAAGCCAGTTCTGATTAATCTCCTTTGTCAGTGTGTCCTTTGCCATTCCCTATCACTCCTCCCTGAGAGACACTTCACCCTGATTCATAAAGTCCACACATTCTAAATTGCCTCCTTTGCAGGTGAAATTTGAACAATAAAGAAAATCTAAGAATTGATGCCTTTTAACTGTGATGTTGATGAAGAACAAACAGTGAATGTACCACTGACTGACAAACAAACACACAAATCACCCTTCAAAGAAGTGCAGCCAGAATGCTCCCTCACAGGAAGGATGGCGCGGCTTTGACATACCTGTGGGGTCTTATCAGGTCAGTACCTGGAGAAAGACAGGATTCTTGGTAAAGTGCGAGCAAAATAGAAGATGAGCACAAGACATTAATTATCATTAGTTACTCTAATTCATGTACCACAATATCTAATCAACCCCTTTCCACATCACACCACCATTTCTCAAAGAGACTGGAAGACATTCCTTTCCAACTTCAGATGGAAAGGACAGGAACAAGCAAAATGTGACTGAAGAAATTAAACCAAGTAGGAGGCCTCACACTTGCTAATCTCAAAGCCGACTGCATCATCACAGAAATCAAAATAGTTCCATAATTGGTACAGAGACAAGTAGAAATGGAACAGAATTGATTACCCAGAAAGAAATCTACCCACCAATGGGTGTATGGAACGTCCATATATTTCAATGAAGGCCACACCCGTGAGGAACCTCCTTTCCAACTGACCAACTGCTGACAGCAGATCTCATCATCAAGACGATGACCTCGAGGGAGAGCTAGTGGCCTGGTGGTAAGAAGCTGTGCTGCAAACCTGAAGGGACACAGTTCGATTCCACCAGCTGCTCCATGGGAGAAGGATGGACAATCTCCTCCCATGTGATTTACTGCCTCTGAAAACCTGTTGGAGGGTCAGCTATGGGTCTGTTCTGACCCAACAGCACACAACAACAACAGCAAAAAAGATGATGACCTCATAACATATCTAATCAATAGATTGATTGCATCATACCTGCCAGGTCTGAAAATCATACGAAGCCACACAGCCTCAACCTTCACAGCTATTAACGTAGTAATAATCTCTAGACAATGAGATAATCGAATATCATTTTTATTTCCTGTTTTGTTCTGTACAGTTATAACTTTCTTATGGAACACTTATTTGGCTTTCATTAACAGAGAAAAGCAACATTTGAATGTCCTCTAGATTTGCACTGTCTTTGCCCCCTCATTTCTAAATGCAGAGACTGATGGGTTGTAAGATTTGAAAGTTAAAGACCTCAGAGGTTGGTAATTTTCTTAGATGTCCTCTATTTTGCTCTGTCTTTGCTCTGCTGTCATTAGATTTTTTTTTTCATATACCACCCAAAAAGGCCTTGGAGATAAACCCTTCCCATTTTCTTGTATATTCTGTGGTCCTCCACTTTCAGAGAAGGAGGAGCTGCTGTCTTTAAAAAAAAAAAAATAAGGTTATCAGCAGTCCAGGGAACAGGACACTGTGAGGAGAGGCAATGCGAATCCTGCAGAGACCTGGAAATGATTTTTCTCTTCCAAAATATAATTAATCAATTATTTCTAAAGAAGTAGAATCAATATTTTTATAAATGAGATGTTCATAGGCTGAGAAAGAATGGTTGCTGTGGTCACCTAATCTTTTACCTGCTAACCCAATGTAAATGATGGGCCTTTTAGCTGATGTCAAGCCAACTTTTTCCCCCCACTTTGGCATTCAGATCATGACTGTCCAATTCTCTTGTCTGGCCCCTGGCAGATGCAATGTGCCAGGGTCTCTTAATAAGCAATACACCACTAATAACAAAGCCTGGTATTCACTGGCGGCTCTCTCTCCCAGGCTTTTGTAATGCTGTCGCATTGATCTTCCCAGCATCCTCTACGCCACAGGGAAATGATGTGCAGTTGGGGTATTGCCAAGGCTTAGATAAATGGAAGCTTGATTGAATCCTTTTAATGCAAGAAACATTTATTAAGTGCCTACTATGTACCATGACTACTCCAGGCACTGGAGATACAAAGATAAATCTCACAGCCACTGCCCTCCGGGACTCACAATTTAGCAGAGGAAACAGGTACCGAAATAAATAATCGTTGTACATCATCAAAGGCTCCAAATTGTAGATCAAAGCAAAATGTTATGAGATCACAGTAGCAGGAGCAATGAACTTTTCCTGTAACAGTGAGAGACATCTTCCTGCAATTTTTAAAAATTTTAAGATGTGGATATATCTTAAATTTTTCTTATCTTAATTTTAAGATAAGAGATAGATGATAGATAGATAGATAATAGAAGATGGGTGGGTGGATAGATAGATAGATAGATAGATAGATAGATAGATAGATAGATAGATAGATAGACAGATAACATATTCATTTTAAGAGTGTATTTTTATGGCCTTTTATTTACGATGCTGAGTATCTTTCACAACTATTTATTTCCAAAATATTTTCATCAGTCCAAACAGAATCTTAGTGTCCGCTAAGAAGTAATTCCTCATTTCCCTCATAACTTCTAATCTACTTCCTGACTCTGAATTTGCCTGTACCTTATGTAATGAAATCACACAAAACTTTTCCTTTTCCGTCTGACTTCTTTCATTTTACATGATGTTTCTGAAGCACTTCCATTCCTTGGCGTGTGTAAGAATGTCACTCTTTTCTACAGCTCAGTCATATTGCAGAGTTTGGATCCATCTACCGCATTTGGTTCATCCACTTGACTGCTGACAAGCACGTGATCTTCTTTTTCACTCACCCTCTGCATTGGGAAGCATGACGTCCTTCTCCAGGGACTGGTCACTCAAGGCACTGTCTAAAGTTAAGGGATACGATCTCACCACCCATGTCCTTAGGGAACATTTTGACTGTACTTCTTCCAAAACAGATTTGTTTGCTCTAATGGCAGTTCATGGCATATTCAATGTTCTTGGCCAACAGGGTAATTCAAAAGCGTTCATTCTTCTCTGGTCTTCTTTCCTCATTGACTCTGAGTTACAAGCTCACATATCATTGCCCTCACTGTTCCCTGTTGTACATGTACATACATATGTTGTTGTTATGTGCAGTCAAGTTGCCTGCAACTCATAGAGACCCTATGTACAACAGCTTTGAAGCCTGCCCTGGACCTACTCCCATTGCCCTAGTTACTGTATCAATTCATCTCATTCTTGAGTCCCCCTCTCCTGTGCTGTCCATCCACCCTTCTGAGCACGATGTCCTTCTCCAAGGACTAATTCCTCCTGGCCACATGCCCAAAGAATGTGAGACAGAGCTTCAAAATCCTAGCCTCCAAGGAGAAACTTGGTTTCACCCTCTCCAAGACTGACTTATTTATTTTCTTGTTAGTCTATGGTATGTTCAAGACTCTTCTATAGCACCACAACTCAAAGGCATCAATTCTTCTGTCATTCTTAGTCATTGTCCAGCTCTCTAATGCATAGCAAGTAATTGTGAACACCGTGGCCTGGATCAGCATCTTAGCCTCAAGACCGACATCATTGCTTCTCAGTATGCTGGAGAGGTCCCTGACAGTAGATTTACCTAATTCAATTCATCTTTTGATTTCCTGGTGCCAAGAGTATTGATTGTGGAGCTGAGCAAGCTGTAATTGTTAACCTCAATCTCTTCTTCATCCATCATGGTGCTGCCAATTGACCCAGTGGTGAGAATCTATGTCTTCTTGATGTTGAGCTTCAATCCATATGGAAAACTACAGTCCTTTACCTCCTGCAGGAAGCGCTTCAGGTTCTCCTCAGTTTCAGCAAGCAAGGTTGTGTCATCTGCACAATATAATTTGTTGATGAGTCTTCCTCTAGTACATATATACAAGGTTGTTTCTTAAAAACATACTAATGTGAATGTAAAAATATCATCTGCTAAATCTTTATAAGCAAATACATCATTATCTTTGATAAGTCGTTCATTTCAACGGAATAAATACTGTCAAGAACTTGCAGGTGTTCATTGCTCACTCATTGCTGTTGAGCTGAAACTGACTGATAGCTGGCCCTCCAGCAGGTTTGTAAGGCTGTAAATCCCGTGAGAGGAGATGTCCCATGTTTCTCCTGTGGAGCCATTGGTGAATTCAAACTGCCTGAGGGTTATGACCTTTGGTTTAGCATTGCAGCTCCCTCCAGACAAAGCCACCAGAGCTCCCTTCAAGGTGCTAGAAAAACTTCCATTAGTGGTCTGGGGAAGAAGGTGGTATGTCCCCAAGGACATTCATGCAAGACCTCAAGGCAACTAGGTCTGGGAAACTAGCTTGTGCTCAGGCAAGGGGATTACAATGGAGGGTTAGGAGAGGTCTTCAAAGAACCAGGTCTGGGCTGAAAGAATAACAAGGGCACAGATGCTGAAGCTTGGAGGCCTACGCAGAATAAATGAAAGAGCTGTGTGGCAAATAAAGTTTAAATACCAAGAGGAGACACTAGAAAGATAAATAGAATTTCCAATCATGAGGAACTGTCAAGTTGGATTAAGAATTTGGACTTGATTCTGTCTGTGATAGCAATTAGAAGCCCTTTCATGAACAGTCGTGAACATAGCATTTGGCATAGCAATAAGCTTGGGAGAATGGGCAGAAAATGTGCTGCCATTCAATGCGTGTAACAAGATGAGCAAAGAAGACAGATTTTGTTGACATTTTTTCAAACTCTCTTCACCATTCCCGCAATGCAGAGGTTTGGGAAAGGTGTGACTCTCAAGTTAGCCTTAGCTTTAATATGGTAAAACAAATATCTTTTGCTTAAGAAAGCCTCATTCTGGACTCACGTAAGAGTTGAGGGAGACTGAGAAAGATGGGATAAATAGTGTATACTGCATTGAAAGAGCTGAGGGAGAGAACTCTTTAAAAGGGATATATAATTAGATATTATTGTTATGACAGGAGTCCAGAATGGAGGCTGCACAGTGGAGTAAACATGGCAGGGGGAGGGATTGAATAACAATGAAATAATTTTTTATTTTACTTTTCAAAAAGAAAAGCAAATGGGGATGGGGAGGAGTGGGTAGGGAGAAAAGCGCAACAATGAATGAATGGAAATCCAAAGTCTCTGTAAACTTTCATTAAAATCAATTTAAAATTTAAAAAAGAAAAAAAATAAAGCCTCATTCCTATTTCCCTCAACACTAAGAGGAATCTGTCAGGAATGATACCATAAAACAGTGACACCCTGCTTCGATCACCAGCGGTTTGCCACAGAGCATTGCTGATTACATTAGGGACATGAGTTTAAAGTGTCAGTACCTGAGCACCTACCCATCCTTTGTCAGAACGGACGACAGTTTTCTTTTGAGCGATTATTCTGGTACCAGCACTTTGCAAAAGCTTTACCTGCATCATCTCATCTCATCTTTCCAACTTCCCTATGATATTGTATTCACTTTACTGATGAAGACACGCGTCTTCAGAGATACCTGTCACTTATCCACAGCCACGTATCTCGTAAGGGCCACACCCAGGTCCAAGCCCACGTTTTCCTAACTTTGAACAAATTAGCTGCCTTGGATTTGTTTTTTTAATTTTATGTTAATCTTTACAACTTCTTAACACACAACAGACATTAATGAGTTTCACCGTCATTTAGCAAATGAGGTGCAATGACTTGCTCGTTCCTAGGTTTAATCTCATGTTATTTTCAACCATTCCCATGGCTTCAAATCCCATTAGTGGGCTGATGACTCACAGTCTGAATCTCTAGTTAAGATCTCTCCTCCAAAAATGGAACCAGTCCGCTGTATACCATCTCCAATAGAATTTTAAATTCAGTATGTTGTCCTGAAGAAGGTGAAGCTGGGCTGTTCCTTGGAGACAAGGATTCTGAAGCTTCGTCTGATATACTTAGGGCATGTTGCAAGGAGGGACTGGTTCTTGGAGAGGGAGGGACATCATGTTTGGGAGGGTGGAGGAATGGCACAGGAGAGGAAGACCCTCATTGAGATGGATCGATTCTGAGATTGGGGTGGTGGGAGTGAGTGTGTCGGAGATGGTGAGGTTGGCACAGGATAGAGCAGGGTTTAGGGCTCTTGTACAAAGGGTCGCTATGAGTCACAAGTGACTTGATGGCACATAACAATAACAAACAACAACATGTCCAGAACAGAACTCCTAATTCATACCCCCTTCCTCCAAATCTGTTCCTCTCCTTCTCTCTATCAATTCCCTGGAAACATCATCTACTGGCCCTTAGGTGTATAAAGGAACAATCATCCTGGATTTCTTTTTTCCCTTATGGCAACAATAACACTCTTCTGACTCTGCTTCCAAAATATGTCTTTATCCTTTGTCTTTTAAATCCACATCTTCCAATATTTCCCTCTCTAAGGTACCTTTCCTAGCCAACCCATCTAAAGGAGGACCCTCATGTGTCCAGTAGTTGTGGTCATGTGCCAATGAATTGACCACGAATCCTAATGACCCTATGAACAAGACTCTTAACACAAATTTCCCTCAGCAACTCTCAGATGATGTTTTAAGACCACCTGATTAGCACCTCATCAGCCCCCTGCCTTCCTCATGTATTTAAACTAACCAACTCAACTATTCCACATTTATGTTTCCAACCAACTACTAGAAATCCCCACTTCAAGTTGTTCCATCTCTGGTTACCCAATCTGACAATTCCCAATCGAAATGTACTTCTCGGTCTTGATTTTACCTCAAAAAAATTCTCCAGTTACTCTGACACTTTTCAGTGTTTGATTTCACTTCCTAAGCTCAGACATGTTGCTGGTTCAGACTGTTCTGAACCTTCAAAAAAATTCTCTTAGCTTTTCTTTTAACAGAGGACGCATTCTCACTTACTGACCAGAGAACAACACTTTCCTTTTCTGAACCTTGTAGAAGATTGCATATGGTAGAATTTGCCCAAATTCATGTATTTCTGTCTCATAATAATAGAAAGCTATTAGTGCCTGCATTCCTCAGATCTATAAAAGAAGGCTGAGCATCAGAAATTTTTCTCCAAATTCATCTTATTCTCTTCTGAGCCTACAAAATTCCTGGACAAGGACTAGCACTCATTGTTCTTCAAGAGCATTTGTTGATCTTTATACCCTGATGACGCTTGCAGATAACATTGCTATTTGTTTGTCTACATCCATCCAACATATGAACCCTCCCTCCACTTTAACACTCTTTGTCAAGAGCCTGTCTTTTCCACATAAATCCACATGGGCTGACAGCATTTGACCTCACCCACTTTTCCACAAATCTAACTCACTCTCAACCAGCCAATTCACTTTCCCATGGTGACGGTGGGCACATGACTTACACTGGCCAATGGGGAATGACTTTAGAAATAATTGGGAAATTTTGCTCTCTTCTGATGAGCACAATTTATTAAACACGTAGCCTAATGGGTCATAAGCAATCTCTGAGATCACAGGGAGAGTGGATAAGAGAAACAACAACGTCTTGATGGACGTGCCACTAGTCTGCTGTTCAATCAACCTTTGAATCCTGCCTAAGATTAGAATTCTTTGTGAGACGAGAAATGTTCTTACTATTTGTGCCAATTGAGGATTTGTTTGCTTTTCCCCTTATTCCTTGCAACTGCAAGCAAATCACTGCTATTTCCTATCTTTCTATGTCTAACCTAGGCCTAGGCCTGTTCTCTGTGTTCCAGACCCCATATCATATCAGTCCATTAGCATAAAACTTGATGAAACAGCTTGGTATTAACAGACACTATCTCTCAGCTTCCTTTGATAGGAAGACTCCCCGAAATTATCATCTGCACACATGGTCTCTAGTTCCGAGTTCATTCATTTCTGCCGCTCCTCCAGCCCCTCACTCACGCTTCTACTCACACTCTGTCTTCTCCGCCCCTGATTTCATCCCAGCAATGGTTGGCACCATCGAGAACTCTCTGAAACCATGTCTTTCACGTAGCTTCTAGGACAGCATTCCCTCGGTTCTCCTCCTGCCTAAAGATTCTCCATCTTTGTCTTCTTTGTGGGCTTTATCTTTCACTTGCAGCCTGTGGATAATCTAATGCCCCAGGGTTCACTTTTCAGACCACTTCTCTTATACAGCTACACTCACTTTTCAGGTGGTCTCCACAAAGCCCATGCCTTTGAATATATCTATGAGCCGGTGATTCCTGTGCTGAGATCCATACTTCTATATATAATTATCTGCTTTCTCCACTTGGATGCCTCACACCTAACATGTCAAAATGAACCTTGAGTTGATTCCCTAAACCTACTCACCTAACAGACTTTTGTCATATCCATAAATATCCCCTCATACCCTGTTGTTCAAAGGAGCTCTGGTGGCCTAGTAGCAAGAAGCTGCGTAGCAATCCCAAAGGCATGCGGTTCAAAGCCACTAGCTTCTCCATGAGAGAAGGATGAGCAGTCAGTTCTGACTTGATGGTACACAACAATCACCTTTCTGTTCCAGCTCTGGTGGTGGACAGAGTCTGTAGGAAGTTGCTCTGCCGAGCCAAAGGTGGCATCTCTCTAGCAGTTCAAATGTACGAGTAGCTTCATTGAAGAAAGATGGGCAATCTCCTCTGAAAACCTACTGAAGGGTCAGCTCTGAGTTGGGTTCTGATTCGATGCCAGTGAGTTTGAGTTTGAGTTTGATCCTGGTGTTTTTTTCAGGGTTAAAAAGCCAAGACTCATCCTTTCTCTCTCCTCTGTTTTCCGTGCCCCACACTCGGCACCACAGTAAGAGCAGCTGGACCAGCTGCAGTCTCAGTCTGCTGCCTTTACATCATTGCCACGACTGCTTTCAAATCATCAGCAATACCTCTCTAAATTAGACTTCCTGCTGCCATTCTTGTTCTTCTGTAGTGAGTGCTCCAGCCAGCAGCTCGAGGAACCTTCCAAAAAGGTAAAAGTATCAATCACATCGCCTCTCTACTTAAAACCCTCCGATGACTTCCCATTACACTCGGAACAGGCCTCACACCAATTACTACCCCCCTAATTTCTGCCTGAGACAAAGGTCTAGGAATTTATGTTCCCACTGGAGACAGTTTTTAGCCAATCACTAACAGGTTTGTTGTTGTTGTTGTTGTCGTCGTTGTTATGTGCTGTCACATGTGGTTCATAGCGACCCTATGTACAACAGCCCTAAACCCTGCCTTATGCTGTGCCAATCTCACTGTCTCTGACAAATCTACCCCCATTACCCCAGTCACTGAATCAATCCACCTCATAGAGGGTCTTCCTCCCCTGCGCCGTCCCTCCACCCTCCCAAGCATGATGTCCCTCTCCAAGGACTGGTCCCTCCTTGCAAAGTGTCCAAAGTATGTCAGACGAAGCTTCAGAATCCTTGACTCCAAGGAGCAGCCTGGCTTCACCCTCTCCAGGACAAACCTGTTTGTTCTCTTAGCAGAAGGCAAATATTCTAGGTGTGAAAGACACTCTGTGTGTGTCGGGGTCACAGTTAACCTGGACATTTCTACTTATTACAGTATTGCTTGATCTCCTTTCTGTCCCTACCTTACTATCCCACATCCTTACAGATTTTATACGGAGCACTTCCTAATTAAACACCTTGTACAAGCTCACTTCTCAGAGTCAGCCGCTGCTTCCTAAACCTACTCCTTCTCATCACCCTCATCTTGGGAGTGGACGCTCTGTCCACTGAGTCCCCCACATTCCAACCTGGTCTCATGCTACGTGCCCTATCTCTCACCCTCCAACTCCACCCAGAAGGTCTCCTGGCCCTGATCAATGTGGATTTCAATCCACCATTCTCCATTCCTGCTACCATTGCTTCTCTCAGATGGAGCCCAATGTGTCCCTAACTTACCGAATCCTGACGGCAGCAAGAGTGTGGTCTGTGGACTGGGGCTCTCTTATCTCACTAACCAGAGGACTCCCCCAGCTCTACAATCCTCTAAGGATCCTTGTCCATAAGATCACAGCCTAACTCATTACAAAGTTTCTCACGGAGCCTAGAGCTCCGCACAGGCTACTATTATTCATATTTCATTATGATCGAGTTACTCTTTGGCTTGATGAGATTCTATCAACTGTCTGCAAACACCAGGTACTGTGCAAGGCACTGGGGACGAAAGGCAGAGCTCCTGACTTCAAGAAATTCATAGTTTCTCGAAGAGCACAGCCATGCAAGTACTTAAAAGTACAATGATTAAACTGTCACAGGGCACCGTATGCAAAGTGCTTTAAAAACACATAATGTTTTTAAAGAGTAGGGGCTCCACACAGGCCAGGACGGCCTCATGTCTCTGCACCCTTGATGCGGTGCCCAACACACCGTAGGCTCATAATAGATTTTGCCATGTGAATCAAGAAGAAGCGTACTGTGAAGTGATCTTTCTACTGGGCTTTTGCAAGATGATAAAGAAGAAGGGAAAAAAAGGGAGCTTGCCAGGCAGATGTCAGAATCTGTGCAAAGATGCAGGGACATGAAAGAATGTGGTATTTGGAGGAAAAAGCAAAATTGCCCACGATCGGGAGGCTCTCATGCATAATGAAAAGCATCTGGGGTGGGCGAGGACCAGCAGCGATGGGATGTGACTACAAAGTTAACGAGGGTGGACTTTATTGGAAGGCAAAAGAGGGCTACGGATAGCGACTGAGGACCACCGCGCCTTAGGAGTTGAGGGACACAAAACCACCAGAGATAGGAACAACCTCGAATTGTATCAATGACTCTTGAAAAATGCTTTGGTTGCTCATATGCTCTTAGCCCAGATAGCTGTATCCCTGATTCTATGTTTGTGTGTTAGGACGGTGTCAAATCTTCTTCCTTTAAAAATCCATCACAGGGAGCTGTCACTAAGGTTAACGATTGCTAAGTAAAGTCATCATTTGGCCAACACTCTGCTGCAGGAAGGCAGAAATGGGCTCTGGTATCAGATAAGAAAAACTACTATACCATTCACTAGGAGAGAAGTTTGTACGTGTGTGTGTGTGTGTGTGTGTGTGTGTGCGCGCGCGCGCGCATTTATGATAAGCATGTATGCATGCAACTATTTGGATCTCTGTCTATGACTGTTAGGGTGTATGCATATGTGCATTTAAGCATGATTGTACTGGCCTTGGTATGTTGCATTTGTGAACACATGTGTTTTATTGCGCTTGCATGTTTGGTGTGCATTTGCACATTCCTATGCCCATTTATACATGTGTGGTTGTTGTTAAGTGCCATCGAGTCGCAGGCGACTCAGAGTGACCCTATGAACAAAAGTCCTGGACACCTCCTATATAAATATTGTCCTTTCTCCAGGTTCATAGGGTTTCCAGAAGCAAGCTATAATGGAAGTGGATGCCACTCCTGCTTCCAAGTTTAATTGGGGAGTTTAACCAAACACTGTCCACCATGGGTAACCATTCTCGCATTTGACTCATCAGTGTCACAGTGTTCGGCTTCACAGCAACCACGAGTTACCTCTGTACAGCAAGATATATCAGGCTTACATGACTTAGAAGAATGTTTCACCAAAAGCAATTAAAGGCAGGCCTGGTGGTGGTGGTAGTGGTGGTGCTTATACATACATACATACATACATAAATACAAATGTGTTTTATGCATGTATGTGCCTGTGAGGGCATATCTGTCTCTGAAAGCCTCCATGTACACAGTTTGCACATGGTCGCACTTGCATGCAGCAGGTTTGAAGTGTTCAGAGCCTGCTAACGCCAGGGCCAGCCTCGTCCTGGCTGGCTGCACGGCTCCTCACTGCTCATTAATGCAACCTGCATTGGTTATGCCTGTGGCAAAGGGCCTCTGTAGAGAGTGTTAAATATCGCAACTGTTTATTGCTTAATATTTTTCATGCTAATGGTAGGCTAATTCACAGGGATTTGGGGCAGTGTATAAAATACCTTCTGTTGATTGTTCACTTCATGCCAAGGAAGGACTTGGCAGCCGGCAGCCCCTGCCCAGGGCTGCTTTGTGACTCAGTCTGCAATACCACACTGCCCCCCACTTGCTCTTTCCTGTATATATTTGCAACCAAGCTGAGTGCAGAGAAAACAGCGGTATTTGCATTCTCCTGCTGGGTGGGTGGTGGGGAAGGAGAAGCTGGAGCTGTCCCCTGTGGATATAGGGCACTCAGCCCTGGAGGAACCAATTTTAGTTGAGTAGGGAGAAGGAATACTCCCACAAAAGTACCTGGAAATGAGGAAGAACAGACTAAGTCTGTATTTTGATTTGCAACAAGCCACTACCCAAATTATGGCAAAAGATCACTTGTCAATCACCAGCTTGAAAAAAAGAACAAGTGTGCCTTGCCCCTATGAAGCCTACACCTTATTTTCTTGGCATTTACTATCTGCTGGAACTGTACCACATTTTCCACAAGATTTTCTCATTTAATCCTCAACCATAACTCTCCGAGGCAAATATTCATGTCTCCATTTTACTGACAAGGAAAAGAAAGTTTACAGAATTGAGATGACCTTGACAATTTGGTCAATTGGCTAGTAAGCGGTAAAACCGAGGGTCAAGTTCTGAATTTCGTGACTCTCATGTCAAGCTATGGCTGACTCTGAGAAGAATTTTGAGAAATTGATTGTGCTTATGTGAAACTTGGACCAGGAGGCAGTCATCAGAACGGAGCAGGGAGACACTACATGGTTCAAAATCAAGAAGGGAGTCTGTCAGAGATGTATTTTGTCTCCATACCTTTTCAATCTGTATGCAGAACAGATCATCTGAGACACTGGGCTGTACAAGGAGGAATGTGGCATCAGGATTGGTGGAAGAGTCATCAAAAACCTGCATTATGCGGATGACACAACTCGCTTGCTGAAACTGAGGAGGACCTGAAGCGCTTGCTGCAGAGGGTCAAGGACTGAAGCCTTCAATACGGATTGAAGCTCAACAACACATGTAACCCTGATAAATGTAGGAACTGAGGCCTGGAGAGGCTAAGTAGCACAAGTAGGAAATGACAGGGCTGGGACTGGAGAACTCTGGCTCTCAGTTCTGGTTCTCAATCACTATCACACTGCCCCAGTAAGTTTTCAAACCCACTTTTTAAGGGAAGTCTTTTACAATCCCATTTCAAAGAAAGAGAAACTGAGTCCAACAAAGGACCAGTCACTTGCTGGAGATCTGCAAAGCCTACGTGACTCCTCTGCTGGGTTTTTCTAAAGAAGACTCCGGCAGTAGACAAGTAGAAGTGGGTAAGCTATTAGATGGGAAAGGAGGGAAACATTTTCCTGAGAACCCAAATGTTATTTTTTTTTTCAGATAAGAAAAAGGCTACTGTAGCTGTCAGACCATAAGCTTCAACCTTTATGTTTACAAAGCAAAAAAGGGCAATTAAGTGAGACAAAATAAATCTTCTTGGGCCTCTGTCAATGGGCCTTGCAGGTCTGCGGTCTGAGGGCTGATTGACAGGCCACATTACATGAGGAGCCAGGCTCGGCCTCTGACATTTCTCAGATACAGCACTGAAACAGGAGGGCCAGTTTCTTAAATTGCCACTGCCTCTTTTCTGCCTGTTCAGCTCAGAGACAGAGGGGATAGAGGGAAGGGCTGTGTCATGCTTGGCTAAGATGGGCAATGATGACCACGCCCATGGCAGAGATGCCAATAATGAGTGAGAGGCGGCCTTGGCAGGTGATACTCCATAAGGACTCTCCAAGTGGCAAGCGCTGTGCTAAAGGTTATTAATCGAACCACTGTAAATAAAGGCAAGTGGGTTCCTCTGTGGGCATTCATTGTATAAGGCTTTGTAGTGAATGTCACTCTGGATATAATGACATGAGACAAATACACAGAATCACATAGAAAGGGTCAAAATAGAGGCTTCACTGGAGACTTCTAACCAGGGTAAGTAGAGAGAGGGGGAGAGAGGGAGAGGGGGAGAGAGAGACAGACAGACACCAAGACTGAACTGCTCAGCTGAACACTCTTATAATACTAGAATAGTATAGGGAATAGAATAATAGAATAGGGAAATATTTCAAGAAGATATTTCATCTCATGATTCTTCTCCTTTCTCATGAACAAGTGTGGGAACCTCCTCGACTCTGAGGAAACAAACCCTCTGGTCACAGACATTCCCGGGAGCTCAGTGCCAGTTCTCCAGTGAAGTTCTCTGGGAGATTCCTGGAATGTTAGGCTTGAGCACAGCTCCTCCTCCTGGGAGGAGGAAGCTACACATCCCATAAGAAGTTGAATGAGGCCAGATGTTCCTCTCTCTCTAGGAGGGAGAAGAGATGCTTATCCTTGTTAACATAACACTCAACACTCAAGTGAGCCTCTGGAATCCTTTTGGAATCATTATTCTCTCATTTCACCTTCACAAGAGCCCTTCCAAGTTGGCATCGTCCGTCTGTCTGTTTTCTACACTGTCCTGCTGAGGAAATCTTTCCCATTCCTGATCATTGCCAGGGATGAGACAGGGAATCTGATCCTCCTGAATCAATGAATGGATTGATCAGTTAGTGAAAGCTTCTGTCTCCATCTAGAGAGGCAGTATAAAGCGTGAGATCAGGAATCAGAGAGGACATACTCCTGTTATCAAAACAAACAAGCTGTGTAACTCTAGACAAGTCATAGGATGATCTGTGCCTCAGTTTCCTCCTTTGTAAACTGGGGAGAATAGCAGAACCTATTTCATGGGATTGCTGTGACAAGCAGATGGGAGTATTTAACAGGTAAGATGTTAGATAAATGGTAATTCTGAAGATTCCATCCTGAGATGTCATTGATCTTGACAATGATGTTGACGGCTCTGAGGATGAGCATTATATCCTTCAGACAACTTGTGAGGAGTCCTGGTGCTAAGTTGGATAAGTATTCATCTGTTAACTGAAAGGCTGGTGGTACAAATACGCCAGCTGTTCCCCGGGAGAAGGATGGGGCATGCTCCTTTCAGAAAGATATACCGTCCTCAGGTGCCATTAAGTTGGCTTCTGCTCAGTGGGACACTGTCCTGTGTACAGCAGATTGAGGCTCCGCCCAGGCATGTTCTTGCCTCTGAATCATTGCTTGACATGACCGCATTGTCATAGCCCTCTTGTCAGACGACCTTGTCCAGGGTCTTTCTCTTTGCGCCAAGCCTCTAGTTTAGAAGCACGATGTCCTTCTCTTGGGGCCAACGCCTCCTGATAACGTGTGCAAGGCACACAAGACAACAGCACTCTGGAAGGACCGTGCTGGCCGGACTTATGAGACAGACTTCTTTATTCTTCTGGCAACCTATTTAGTATTTTTCACCAACATCACAATTCAAATATATCAATTCTTCCTCAGTTTTCTTTACTTACTAACAACTCACCAAATCAAATGATGTCTTTCTTGCCTTGGGCAACTCTGTTACAAAAGAACTTTTAATAGTTAAAAAAAAATTCAAACAAACAGGAAAAAACACACAGAGTGCAAATGTGTCAATCTGAGGATTTTGAGGTATACACCACAAGTTACACCATAACTCAAGTTGAGGTGCTGGAGAAGAATGCTGAGTATCCCACGGACTGCTGAAAGAACAAACAGTTATGTCTTGGAAAATGTGTAGCCAGACTTCTCTGGAGGCAAAGCTTCACCTTTCATCCTTTGGCCACATCGCTAGACGAGACTATTCGCATGTTTCCAAGCACGATGTCTCTTTCTAAGGGATAGCCTCGGCGCTGAGACACGTCCAAAGGATGAGAGCTGAAGATTTTCCATGAAACATCAAGCTTGGAAAGAAGGAGTCTCAGCGGAGGGAAGTTAAGACCCTCAACAAGATGGACTGACGCTGTGACTGCAGCAATGAGCTGCACCTAGTGTGTCAGAGATGACGAGAGCAGCACGGGGGAGGGCAGGGTTCAGGTCAGCTGTTCGTTCTGTCGCTATGAGTCAACTCAACAACTCAAGTCTTGGTGGGGTGGTTTGTTTTTTTTTAAAATTGTGATTTTAACAAAAGTCTACAGAAAAGTTGGATTTTCACTCATTCATGGTTGCACATTTTCCTCCCTACCTACCTCATGGTATTTTCTTTTTCCTTTTTTTTTTCCTTGTTGTGTACCGTCGAGTCAGATCTGACTGGTACAGAATGAGATTGCCACTCCTTCTCCAGAGGCACATCTGGTGAATTCACACCTCACACCTTAAGGATTGTAGCACAGAGTCATGACCTTTTTGATCACTTTATATGCACATGAAAGCTGGGAACTGAGTAAGGAAGAGGATAAAGATTTTACCCTTGGCCGCTTGATGCAGACATTCAAGTTTTCATAACAGTATTTTATTATATCTTTCTATGTATTTACCATCTACCTGAACTGGTTCTTAGAAAACATTCCGCTATGTTTCATCAGCCTGAACTGGGTGCTTCTATCCCCTAAACAATTAAAATTTGCCTAGAGGTGTTGGCCTGTCCATAGCACAGTCTCCTCCAGAAGCCCATAGGTTGTCCTTGGTGACGGAAAACAGGTGAGTAGGAGATAATCTCAGAAACTCTCCCTCTTAAACTCCCTCAGAATGCTTTCTTTCATTTTGATATGGGGGCATCAAATTGAGAAATTAAGCTTATACTAAAAAAATCTGAAAGAGTTAGATTTCTTACACACTAGAGTTTTCAAATTGAGATTTACAGACACTAAGGGATTGAATGTGTAGTTGTGGTTAACCGTATGCTCTGGAATTAAAAACAGAACCCTAACCCGTCCCATTAGCTCCTCAGAGATCCTCTTCATTTCTTCCCAGCCTTATAATTTTACCACCCTGACCGTCAACATACCTGCGAGTCATCCTAAACATTCACGTTACGTCTCTCCAAAGTCAAAGCTTTGTGCCCACTGTTTCTGTGCCTAGAATTCACTGGGTCCTTATCCTTGAGAATGCCTCGTCCTTTTGATCCCTGAAAATCAGCTTGGGGCATGAGCTTAAGACGTAGCCTGAGATGAATTTATTCGAGATCTTCCCTTGATATACAACATTCATATGACTATCATTTTACATAGCAGAGTCAATTGAAAGTGTTGGCTTATTTGCACATCATGAAGTTCTTAAGTGTAGGGATGGTGTTATTCTCATCTTCGTATCCCCAGTGTTTAGCACTCTGGCTAATCAAACACATCTCGGTAAATGTTTAATAAATCAATACATCCGTAACAAAATGACATTTCTGCCTCAAGACCTCCACTTGTTAGGGGAAGGAGGGGAGACTGCGCTATAACAGCTTCCACATTCTATGACTCCATAAATTTGTACTTGGCTGAAAAGGTCATTGAAGGAGTTCAAAAATAAAGTTTATTCACTCTTCTGAGCTGGGGGAGGAGGTTGACATGAATTAGGGAGAGTATCTGGGCTTCTCTTTTTCACAGGAGATGATTAGCAACGTGGAGCCAAACTGATTCGTGTAACTGAAAAGTCCAAGGTTTGAGACCTGGCTTCAGGCAGAACTTGATTTGGGGGTTCACATGGCACAAGGCTACTTCATATTTGAGCTCACTTGTAAGGTATTCATTAAATCTTATGTTCTCTCTTTGATGAGGAAATATGCAAGCTCAACCTCCAGCTTCATGTTCTCCCTTGTCTAAATCCACTGGGAGAGAGTGAGTCTATTACCCTAGTGATTCAGGTTGGCGTTGACAGGCCTAACTTGAATCTGGTGCCCTTTCCTGGGTATCAACTGAGGCCAGAGATTTACAAGGTCATGCTTGGCCTGACCCTGAGTCTTGGGCTGCAGTATCACCACACAGCCTGGAAGAAGACAATGCATTATAATAAGTCCTCAACAAAAGTCAAGCGCTCTTGTTGACGGAACTGGGTATCTTGGAGATCTCCAAGTCTCTGTACACTGACCTTGGTCCCTGAGCTCAACTTGGCCAGAACGTAGGAATAGAAACCTCCTTTCAACAGTTCGGATGCACAGTGTCCATACAGGAATGCACAATATTCTCCGAGGGGATTTTCACCACATCCCACATAGTAAAACAGCAAAAGTACTACAATGTTTTGCGAAATAGCAGATTCATAGTCAGAAGGCTTGCTAATACCAGCGACAGGTCATAAACCATTAATCACTCATCCTGCTACGAGAACACACAGGAGCTCGGTCCAGCTGCAGATGTGAGAAGACATCTTCCGGTTGCTATTGACACGCACGTGTTCATTCATCCATCACCTGAGTGCCTACCGTAGTCCGAGGGTTACGTTAAGGGCCAAGAATGCTACAGGTGCTGGGCATACTGTCCCTGACCTTTATTAACTTTTTAGGCTGGAATGAAAGGTGGGCTTCCAGAAATGACTTTTTAAAAATTCTACATCCCATTTTATTAGAAATTTTTTTAAAAACCTCTATAAAGTTGCTAATTCTTTTTTAAAAAAATTTACCCTTTCTTTCCTATACTCTTACCATTCAGACTTCAAACAGCCATTTCTCACAGGCCCAAAGGCATCTAACCTGGAGCATCGTGGAAACACTGCCAATCACAGTGGTCTACTTATTAATTTCTCCAACAACAAGGCTTCCCGAGGAAGTAGTCGGGCACCTATGGAGACAAGGGGGAAGAAACACTGTTAAAGGTACGCCTGCCCTGACACTGCCTGAGTATGGAGTCCACTGATGAGATTTTTGTTGCTTCTCAAGCCATTAATAATGCAGCATTTGAATGTCTTTCTCTTTTGAAAATGGGGGAAAAAAGAAGGCAATTCCATCCAAAAAATAAAAACAACACCTGCCACTCAACCTTTCAAATCCACAGCCACAGTGGGGCCCTGTCCCGCTCTCGGTTGATGCTGTTTGAACAGTGTCAACAGCACCAGCCAGATCTCCCGACCTGCCTGGCTGCTTCAGTGACCTCCATTACTTATGACGGGGCATGAAATTGATTGTGGTTGAAAGATCCACACTGGAATCAAATGAACTCTTCAATTATTGCTGCACGAATGAATCTCTGTTTCCAGAGTTTCCCCGGGGAGCCGGCAACTAATCCTAAGTTCAAGGTAATAGATATTTCTAGAGGCGAAGTGCAGGCGCCTCCATTGTAATGACTGTCAGGGTGTAAGATTCCCAGGTTCAAGTGATTCGTCCTCTCCCTCAGTGCTCCCACCTTTAATAATTCCAGAGGATGTCCCGCCACCATCCTTCCCTCTGTGAGCCCGCCTGGCCTTTCTCTGCTTGCTGGGTACATGATGTATTTCCAGACCATGAGCTCTGGCCATTTCCAAAGCTTTTTCACAGGAAATATGTAGTGGGTGTTAATGGGGTTACAGAAAGATTAATGGAGTTTTCAGGGTGTTTCAGGCCTGGTTGGTATTTCCTCCACAGAAAGCCATCAGCTCAGAAAAATGGCATGATGAGACTTAACCAATTAAGACGACAAACAGACCACCTATGCCCACCTAGGCCTCAATCTTCTTTTCCTTCCTGAGAATACAAAGCCTTCCTTGGCACAGAGAGGCTGAGAGCTCAGGGGAGCCAAGAGCTTGCTGGGAGCTGGGTGCATGTAAACACCTGCTTTCACAAACCCCTGACTCAGGTCTTCATTTGGTCCACAGGTGTGTTCTGTTTGGTATGTGCAATATTTTGGGGAAATAAGAATTGGTAAAGTTCATGGGGAAATTGCTTTTCTTAGAAAAAGCACAAGATCTGGCAACAGCCTACCTGCATTTCCACATGACGCCATCATAGGGCTGGCTTCCAGGGTACCGTCTACTTTAGAGAGCAAAGGATAGGATCCCATAACATGCCTCAGTCCCAGCCTGGCCCAGTTCATTGATTTCACTGAACCCTTTAGGTATTTGCATGCGTACACCCTGGTATTTCCTATGCCATTAAGGTTATCACCTAGGATTTCACCTTTGTAGTTGTGAAGACGTGTAGAAGGTAGAAAAGGCTGAGATGAGTACGTCTGGGGGTGTTGCCATTGTTAGGTGCTGTCAAGTCATTGCAACCCCACAAACGGCTGATCTGAACTCCCTCCCCCATCCTGTGTCAGCCTCATCATCTCTGACACACTAGACCCAGTTGCTGAAGTCACCGTGTCCGCCCATCTCATTAGGGGTCCTCCTCTCCTTCGCTGACCCTCCATCTTTATAAACATGGTGTCCCTTTCCCAGGAATAGCCTCGCCTACATGATAACAGCTGGATTACGAAAGCCAGATAGACCACGGCTCAAGCCTGACTTCACACAAATGTGTCCCGACGCAACATTTGATAATCGCCTCCTGCTCTCCCTGGCTGTGAGCACTCCTATGGACTGGTTTTGAGATGCTAAATGGAAAGGCTGGAAGAAGAAGACAAAGGAGACATGTTTAGGATACTTTGGACCCAAGTGTGTACTCTGTGGAGCCCAAAGAACTAAATAAATGATCTGAAGGGATAGAGAGACATTGTGACCTTCACCCTTCAATTCCGAATTGGTGTCCTCATTGGGTCACATCCAGAAGTCTTGGCACCTTTGCATTTTGGGCTGTGCAGGACCCTGCACTTGTAGAGGAAACAGAAATTCCCAGCTTCTCCAAATGATCCTGATGTGTTATTACTCCCATTCTTCCTTGTATTCTCATCAATGATTGTTGTGTTCTGTAGAGTTGGAACCAACCCACAGCTGACCCTCTGGCAGGTTTTCAGAGGTAGTTGATCACACAGGAGGAGACTGCCCATCCTTCTCCCACAGAGCAGCTGGTGGCCTCGAACCACATGTCTTTGGGATTGCAGCGCAGCTTCTTATCAATAGGCCACCGGAGCTCCCTTTATCATCAATAGAGTTCACTAATAACATTACATGAGACAATGTGGCTTCACTGCTACCCTATATCACGTCAATCACTAAGTTTCAGGAGCAAGAATATGATAGAATTAGGTCAATTCAAATTTCAGAAGTATATCCAACTCAAAGTCATGTATAGGGTTCACTGGCAAAATTTAAATTGGCTCACAGAAAAGGAGCAAGTCAAGCTGTCACTGCCTCTCACGCATCAGAGAGATGGGAACGCCCACCTCTTTCAGAGACTGACTGATCTGTTTGCTCTTATCTAAATCTCTTTGGACCTTATGTCCCCAAGTGAGAGACACGTCTGGCCATCATGACTCTCTCTGGCTGGACCAAGGCAATGACCGTCATACATGGGCTGGGAAGTCAGTTTGGAAAAATAGGCATAAATACATACATAGATATAGATGTATTTTCATGTTCCATGGCTTCTCTCAAGCTAAGACGTCTCCCCACTTCTTGAATCTCTGACTTTCGCTTCTATATGCAAATTCATGGTTTTCACAAAGATAGGTGGGGAACAAAAAAGACACTCTTTGATTGATTTTTCCAACTTTTACTTATATCTCACCCCTTCTACCCTGACTTTTAGGATGTAATCACCAGAATACTTGCTACTCTTTCTTTGGGACTTTGGATTTGCCCTTTGGAATTAGAAAATACGTTCTCCTGCAAGACTGACACTTGTTTTCGTCAACCTTTGTGCCACACTAGAACCAACACACAGCAAGTTTTACTCAATGAATAGTCCTCTGAGAGTGCTGGCTAACCAATAATTATCTGTGTGACTATGGGCAAGCTGCTTAACCTCTCTGTGCTTAATTACCTTCTGTGTAAAATATGGATAAAAATGGGACCCATCTCAGAGGATGGTTCTGACTTCTAAATATGTTACTACATGTAGAACTTAGAACAGCACCTATTACACAACTCCCATTGCTCCCTCCCTCTCTCCTCCCTTCCCCTCTCTCTCATTGCCGTCAAGTTGAAAGCAACTTGTAGCTAACCTTCCACTGGGTTCCCAAGATTGTAAATCTCATGGGAGATTGCCCATCTTTCTCCCTCAGAGCCACTGGTAGATTCTAACAGAATTCTTTTCATTGTCACAGTCAAGTCAAGGAGGGGAAGGAACATAAAGGAAACTGTCAAGGTCACAGTCAAGAAAACTATAAGAGCCTGAGGAGGGCCTCCCATTTCAGCCTTAAGGAGGCTGAGAGCGGGGAGAGAGAGAACAGAAGAGAGGAGAGAAGAGAGAAGAGATAGCCAGGAAGCAACCTCTGTGGGTAGGATTCCTAGACTGAGTCCTTAAAAGTGAATAGGGATAAAAAAAAAGTGAATAGGGATCAGGCAGGAGCCTGGGGGTAGGGTGTGCATTAAAGAAGGGTAACGGAACTCCACAAGAATTACAGACTATGGGTTGGCAGGAGCACAGAGACGCCTGTGGAGAGTAGAGGGCAAGAGTCTGGAAATGCCGCAGCTATGGAGAGCTCTGCAGGCCATACCACACAGTCCATCTTTTATCTTGCAAGCAATGAGGAGCTCCTGGAAGGTTCTGAGCTGGCCAGTGACCTGGTCAGATAAACATTTTAGAACTAGCACTCTGCAGTGCAAAGAGGTTGGAAGAAGCAAGGCTGAAGGCAGGAAGGTCAGCATCAAACTGGACTGGCCCGTAGACCTAGCTGTAAAGGGCTAAAAAAAAGCATAGATAAACCACCGCCTAGCTTTAAGGCTCTAGCAGTATTGCCAAAGGTTGGATAACGTTAAGTCTGGACAAAATGTTCCCTTGTCATTCTTCCAGGGTCAAAAATACTGGGAATAGGCTGAATTTCCGCATGTGACTATGGGTATGTCAATGTCCATTCTATAGAGGAGCGAAATGAGACACAAACAGATTAGAGTGACGGGCCAGAGGCCACACAGTTTGTGATTATGGAACCAGGAGAAAAAAAATTGCCTTGTTATCAGCCATGAATCGAGAGTCGGCATTGCAAAAGGCATTTCCACAGATACTAAGTCTCAGAATCACTTAACAATACTTTCACAGATGGGAAACAATTTAGGCTACGTCTCAAAAACCAACAGAAAAAAAAACAACTGAACTCATGATCGTTGAGGCTGAAGAGACTCATAACTGACCCTTCAGGAAACTTTGAGAAGCTATAAATACGCCATAGGAGGAGAACTGCTTGTTCTAACGGCCACAGAAGTGGCTCCTGTGGGTCAGGAGTGCCTCTCCTTACGGACTATACCTCCAAATCATCATCATTATCATCAGGGTTACAGAAAATGTTCACCAAGCACTCAGTGTGCCTCAGACATAATGAAACAGCATGTACACGTGTGAACCCATTCAATTCTCATGGAAACTCTCAGGAAGGAAATCAAGGTCAAGGAGTCACCTTGTCTGAGGTTATGCAGTCAGCAGTTTCCAAAAGTAAGATCTGAACCATGTTACTAATATAATAACATGAAGTTCCAGTGGGACTTAGAAGAGGCCGTGGCACCAGGGATATCATTGCTGATGTCAAGTGGATCCTGGCTGAAAGTAAGGAATACCAGAAGAATGTCTATTTGTGCTTTATTGAATAAGCAAAGGCATTTGACTGTGTGGATCATGACAGGTTGTGGCTGACATTGAGAAGAATGGGAATCCCAGAGCACTCGATTGTGCTCATGAGGAATCTATACCTGCAGCAGGAAGCTGTTGTGTGAACAGAGCAGGGGACACTGCATGATTTGGAACTGGGAAGGGAGTATGCCAGGGTTGAATTCTCTCTCCACACCTATTCAGTCTGTAAGCTGAACAAATTATCTGAGAAGATGGATTCTACGAGAAGAAGTGTGGCATCAGATTTGGAGGGAAACTCATAAGTAATCTGTGTTATGCAGATGACAAAACTGCTTGCTGAAAGTGAGGAAGACTTGAAGCATTTGTTGCAGAAGATCAAGGAATGCAGCCTTCGATATGGGTTGCATCTCAATGTAGAAGAACAAAGATTCTTAACACTAGACCGATAGGCAGTGTCATGTTGGATAGAAAGGAGATTAAAACAGTCAACATTTTCCACTTGTTTGGATCCACAATTAACACCCTTGGTACCAGCAGTTAGGAAATAAGGAGAATGCATTTCACTGGGAAAATCTGCAGTTAGGGATCTTTCCAAATTATTGAAGAGTAGTGATGTCAGTTTGAAGACTAAGATGTATCTGATTCAGGCCATGGTCTTTCTGATTATTAGCTTGCATCTGAGAGATGGACAATGAATAAGGATGACAGAAAAAGAATTGATATCTTCGAGCTGTGGGGTTGGAGAAGAGCACTGAACATCCCATATGTGGCAAAGAGAACAAATTGGTATGTCTTGGAGAGGGTGGAGTCGAGCCAAAGTTCTCTTTGGAGGTAAGAATGATGAGGCTTCACCTCACATACTTTGCACACATTGCAAGGAGGTGCTATTCCTTGGAGAAGGACATGGTGTTGGGAAGGGTGAAGGGTTGGTGAAGGAGAGGCAGACCCCCAACCAAGTGAATTGACACAGTGACTACTGCAGTGCGCTCTTGTGTGTCAGGAAGTGCGAGGATGGTGCAGGACAGGGCTGGATTCAGATCTTTTGTTCATAGGGCTGCTATGAGTTGTGCTCGGTTCAACGGCACCTAACAACAAGTAATATAATGTGCAAACAGTAAGTAACATCATAATAAACAACTATTAAAGTTGTCAAGAGTTTCACTTTACTTGGCTCCATAGTCAACACCTAACGGAGTAGCAGTTAATAAAGCAAACATCACATCGTGCTGGGGGAGCTGTTTCCTAATATGTGTTAAGAACTCAAGATGTCACTTTGGGAACTAAGGTGCACCTGATCCAAGCCACAGTGTTTTTAATCACCTCATATGCTTGCAAAAACCGGCCAATGACTAAAGGCGAAAGATGACGGAAGGAGAATTGATGGTTTTGAATTATGATGTTGATGAAGAATATAGGCTATACCGTGTACTGCCAAAGTAGAAAACAAAAAATATCTTTGAAAAGAGTGTTTCTTAGAAACAAGGATGGCAAAGCACTTGTCTCAAGCACCTTGAAAGTGTTCACAGAATATACCAGTCCCTGGAGAAGGACATCATGCTCAGTAAAATGAAAGACAACCAAAAAATAGGAAGACCCCAAATGAGACGACTTGACACACAGTGATATAAGCATATCGATAATGATGTGGGGTGAGGGTCAGTGTCCCCCTCTGGCGGACACATGGTAGATGTTAGTTAGAACAGACTTAATGGCATCTAACAATAACAAGACCAACAGAAACTAGAGTCTGGACAAGATGATGAGACTTAACAATGACTGATGTTGCTATTGTTGTGAGTCATCAAGTTGGATCCAACTCAGAACTGACCCTCGAGAAGGTTTTCAGGGGCTGTAAATGACACGAGAAGAGTTTGCCCATCTTTCTCCTGAGGAGCAGCTGGTAGATTTGGAGTCCATGCCTTTGAGTGGGCAGAACACTATATAATAATATTAATAGAACACAATAGTTACAGAACAGGATTCAGACCTTCTGTTCATAGGATCACCATGAGTCATACTTGACTCGACAGCACTTAACAACAGCAGCAAGGAAAATTCCAGGTCTGTAGAAAGCAGGACTCCATCGTCCATACATTCCTTGCCCACGTTACCCTACCCTTCCTTTTCTGGGCATGCTTAATGTTGGATCTGCCTCCTTTTAAAGTATGAAAGCCAGAGCAGAAAGTACAGTCAATCCTGGTGCCCTTCAAACTTTAGAAAACTTGAACTTGTAGTAAGATATTGCATCGCAAACACAGGCATGCAACACACACCCAGCTGGAGCACAATTTTCACAAAGCAATACTTACTCTTTACTGCTTGCAATGGACTCTGATAGTGTCTGCTCCATTTTTTATTGTTTTCTTGGGCTAAAAACATAAATCTCTATTTCTAATGCTGACCATGACCCACAGACGTGATTTCGTGACTCAGAGAGTGGCTGACTGAAAAACAATCTAGCAAGGTAAAGGGCATTAACTTGCCTATTGGGAAGAGCTGGGTAAGTGACTAAACGAAGGCTCAATTCTTCTATCTGTAGAATTCAAAAATATGATTTTATGCACCATGCAATGCTGTGCAAGTTTAAGAAGATCATGCATAGAAAACAGCACAATCCGGCTGCCATCAACAAACACATGCCGTCGCCTTTTCCATTTTACTCTCCAACTGTGATCTCGCCAGTCCAGAGTAGGATGAGACCATGCATTCTCTGCTTCCCTCCAGGTAAGTGAGAAGTGTATTTATGCCTGTAGAAGCACAACAGCATCAGTATCATTGCCTGATGTTAACCTTTTGATCCAGCCAAAACTTTTCAATCCCTTTTATAAGCATGGATTGTTCTTTCACCATGCCTCTTCTCCGATAGACACGTCCTGAGTGTTTTGAACCTAAATGTTTGCCTTTTCGTTTATACCAGTCAGATTTCATCCTGTAAGTTTCAACACACCATTGCATTTTAAACAAGCTGAGCCCAGGCAGCCGAAGCCCTTAGTGCACGCTTAGGGCACTGCACCAGAGGACTAGCTCCTTTCCCATTCTCCAAGCTCTGTAAACATCACTTTGGTGAGCCATTTGTAACTTGGAAAGCCCTTGCAATTCTATAAAGCCAGGGGAGAAGTCATTTCCCCCACCCTGCAGATGAGGACAGCATTTCTTTTAGGGTCGTGAGGGAAAATCCTTGCCAGTGAAAAGTCTGAAGAGCCAGAGAGCCCAGCTGAGTATGTCTGCCTCCTGAACACCAGACCCCCTAGACCACACTGAAGAGAAGACCTCAGAGACCGAGTCCAAGACAGGTGGTAGAGAGGATGTGAGTGAGTCACAAAGAGCAGAGAATCTCTGGCTGCATCCCCAAGCCAAACAGTGAGGGTTCAGGGACTGTCCAGAGGATTGTACACCATGAGGGGCCAGTCTTTAAAAAAAGACATCATGCTGGGAAAAGCAGAGAGTCAGAGAAAGAGAGGATGACCTTCCACAAGAACAAAAGGAAGTGACCCAGTGACTGTTAACAAGGGGCTTGAGATACCAGAGGTGGTGAGGGTGGTTAACTCAATGGCACCTGACTACAACAACAATAGGCTCTCTGGAGAAGAGAAATGAAGGAAGAAGAGTAAGAAAAGGAAAGAAAGAAAAGTAACAATGGCATCTGGGCTAAAGCCCTAGCTTCAGCCTGGTCCCGGGAGAGTTTCAGAGCTTCACTTCAATATGTTGGCAAGAGAGGCCAGTCCTTGGAGAAGAGCATCATGCTTAAAAGAGTGGAGGGATAACATAGAAGAGGAAGACCCTGGATGAGATGTATTGACACAGTGGCTGGGGTAATGGGGGCAGATGTGTCAGAGACAGACTGGCTCAGGATAGAACAGGTTTCAGAGCTGTTGTACATAAGGTCGCTATGAGTCCAAGACAAGTCAACGGCACATAACAACAACAACAACAACAACAACAACAACAACAACAACATAAACTGGCTTGATGGTAAGATTTTCTGTTTTCTTGATGCTGAGATGAAACCCATAATCAAGACTTCAGTCCCTGATCTGCAACAAGCACTTCACCCTCCTCCGTTTCCGTGAGTAAGGTTGTGTCATCTGTGTAACACAGGCTGTTGAGTCTTCTCCAATTCTCGTGTCACATTCTTCTTCATAAAGTCCAACCTCAAACAGAGCAACAGCAAATAAAAGTCTCCCATTCAATAGCAATTATCATTATGAATTTGAATTGTCTTCCTAGTCTTTCATCTGTAACAATCTCATATCCTGTAGAAAAGCCCATTAACGTATTTTCAGCATTCTTTTTAGCCCTGGGACCTGAAGCAGTAGAAGAAACAGGGCGACAGTCATAGCATAATGACAGGAAGAATAGTCCTTGCTGGTGTAGAAAGCAAATGCCCCAAATTGTCCTATATTAGAAACTTCAGAAGCCCCTAACAGGCTGTTTTGACATACATAGTTCAGGCTTCAGACAGCCACTTCCCAATGGAAATCTGAACAGTGCAGAGAAAAGGGAAAGGTTCAGAAAATTGAAACGACAGGAAGGATGCATTTGAAAAGCTCAACGTGTAAAGCTAGCTTGGTATGCAGAGTGATTATGTGAAGATGACAGGTTTTTTTCAAAGCAAATTTTCTTTTGTCCTTCGGGGGCCACTTGAAAAAGAGGTGTTTTCCCACAGTCACTAGAAAAAGTAGCCTTGCGTCATCTGTTCCCATAATATCGGGGGACCAGACTAGTACACGTGAAGCTGGAAGAGCTGAGCTCAAAATGAAGGAATTCACAGGAAGGAAAGACGACGACATTCAAGCTTATGCCCCCCACCCCGAATATATGCATATATTTATTTCTTCATCTAACAATGTCTATATGTTGATGACCCACATGCTTTTGTCTCCAGTTAGGACATCACCTCCCTGAGCTCCAATATTAAATACCCGAGAGCTCACCATCTCTACTCAGACATCTGAGAGGCACTTCATAGTCCAAACGGAACTCTGCTGTTGTCCCTCACTAGCTCCTCCCACAATCTACCCCACCTGTGTATGTTGTTGTTGTTTTATGTGCCATCAAGTCGACTCCAACTCACAGCAACCCTATGTACAACAGCTCTGAAACCTGCTCTATCTTGAGCCAATTTCATTGTCTCAGACATACCTGTCCTCATTACCCCAGTCACTGAGTCAATCCATCTCGTTCAGGCTCTTCCTCTCTTGTGCAGTCTCTTCACCTTCCCAAGCATGCAACATGTCCAAAGTATGTCAGATGGAGCTTCAGAATTCTTGCCTCCAAGGAGCAGCCTGATTTCACCCTCTCCAGGACAGACCTGTTTGTTCTCTTAGCAGTCCATGATATGTTCAAGACTCCTTCTGCAGCACAACTCAACTTTCTCCAATGAACAGGTCAAACACAGTATCATTATCTGTCTCTCATTTTTTGGCTTAGCATATATTTTATCCACCAGTAAATCTTATTTGTTCTACTTTCACAATATATCTGGGATCTGACCACTGGTGTCACCAAGCCCAAGCTGTCATCACCTTTCACCAGGATTTCTGCAACATCCTCCTACAGTGTCTTGCTGTGTCTGCCTTTCGCGTCTGTTGTCAACACGTCAACCACAATAATGTGTGAAGAGTTCAGGTCAAACACTTCATCTCTCTTCTCAAAACCCTCCCATGGCTCCCAGCTCACTCTGAGTAGACACTAAAATCCTCACAATGTCACACAGCTCCCTGCATGATCCCCCTCCCATTTCACCTCTCTAACCACACCTACTCCCATTCTTCCTGTTGCACTCTCCATTCCAAATGCACTGAGCCCTCTGTTCTTCTTAGGCCACGCCAGGTGTGTTCTAGCCTCTGAGCCTGTGTCCTAGCATTTCCTCCACCTGAAATGCTAAAACAACAGCAACGATAAGAAATAGCAAAAAAAAAAAATAATCATAAACAAAATGGCTATGGTGGTGGTGGTTATGGCCGTTGAATTGACCATGATTCATAGTGGTCTTATGAACAGATCTGAGCCTTGTCCTATCCTGCACCACCCTAACTTCCATCATGTTTGTTGTAGTCATTGTGTCATTCAGTCTGCTTTTTCAAAGAACTGACCCTTCTTGACAATATGAACAAAGGAGATGAAGTGTCACCATCCTTGCTGCCAAGGAGTACTTCCTCCAAGATGGATTTGTTAGTTCTCTTGATGATTATCATTAGGGTTTTTTGAATACCTGTTACTTCAGAAATGAGTGGCCAGCACAACTTCTTAGCTTGTCTTTGTCTGGAAGTTCTGTTGAAAACCTGTCCACCACGGGTCACCCTGCTGGTATCTGAAACACCAGTGCTATAACCCCCAGAATCACAGCAACGTGCAAGCCTCCACAGTACGACAAATTGACAGACAAGTGACAGAAACAAAAAAGCATATGGAATAAAGAATTCAGGAGGACTATACACACATTCACAGAGCAGAATGACAGCAATAAAATCATACTTATTGACAATTGCACTGAATGTAAATGGATTAAATGCACCAGTGTAGTATAATGAATAAAAATATAATCCATCTGGTGTGTAAAGCAACATATAAGAAATTTGTGAATAAACCAATGTAAAATACAAATTTTAAAAAAAATATAATCCATTAAGATATTGTGTACAAAAGGCACAACTTAGGCACACAGACAAAAATAGATTAAAATCCAAGTGTAGGAAAAAAGATATCAAGCAAATCGAAGTTAAAAAGCAGGCATGACAATATTAAATACTCATAAAATAGAGCTCAACGTAAAACAAAGCATAAGAGAAAATTTAAAATATTATGTAATGTTTAAAAGGGTCAACTGAAGAAGAAGACATACCCATAATTAGGATCTTTACAACCAATAAAACTCTCTCAAATCATTGTCATCGAGTTGGGACCAACTCAAAGCTGACCTGCCAGTCTGAGGCTGTAAATCACATAGAAGGAAACTGCTCATCTTTCTCCTGAGGAGGAGCTGATGAATTTGAACTGCTAGAAAGGTGCCACTTTTGGATTAGTAGTGCAACTCCCTATGGACTATTTAACCAGAGCTACCTTAAGAGAGCTGTAAAATACATAAAACAAACTTTAGAGGAATAGACAACTCCACAACAATAGTAGAATATTTAATATATCCATTTCTTTGTCAAAGACAAACAACTATACATTCATTGAAGATGTGGCATTCATACCAGGAATGTAGGGATGGTTCAACCTTAGAAAAAAAAATCTATATAATCAGCCACATAAACACAAGGAGAAGGGAAAGCCACTTGAACATATCAGTCAATGCAGAAATTTTCACAAAATCCGGCATTCACTCCTGATTTTAAAAGCCCAATAAAACAAAAATAGATGGGAAATTCCAAACATGATTAAGAGCAAATATACAAAATAAATGTCCAACATTAGTCTCAACAAACAGAAACTGAAAGAATTCCCCTTGCTAACAGAACCCAAGGGAAGACACTTTTTTATCACCACTTCTATTCAATGTCATATTGGAAAGCTTCACCAAAGCAATAAGACAGGTAAATTAAAGGCATTCAAACGGGCAAAGAAGAAGCAAAGCTATTTCTATTTGCAGATGATTAGAAAGAAAATATTGGGTGAGAAAATTGCTGGCACTAATTGAAATAGGCAGCAAAGTTGCAGGGTACAAAAAGAAGTAGATGTTAATGACCTTCACTTTTCTGAGCACTGACCATGTGACCATCCCTCTGCTAAGTTAACCCCTGGAGAGTTACTGAGAATGATTGGACTTGGATTCTTCCCTGAATAAATTCAGTGTGGTTGGGAGATAAAGAAAGCACAAAAAACATGCAAATAGTGGCAGATAGATACAGACTTATCTGGAGCCTGTAGTTGAAGATCACCCTATGGCTATTTATTCCCTCCTGCTTTTTGGCTACACCTTCACTACACAATTGTTGTTGTTATTGTTATGTGTCGTCTTTGCGACCCTATGTACAACAGCCCTAAATCCTGCTCTATCCTGTGCCAATCACACTGCCTCTGACACACCCATCCCGATTACCCCAGTCACTGAATCAATCCACCTCATAGAGGGTCTTCCCCTCCCGCACTGTCCCTCCACTCTACCAAGCATGATGTCCCTCTTACAATATGTCCAAAATATGTCAGATGAAGCCCCAGAATCCTTGCCTCCAAGGAGCAGCCTGCTTTAACCCTCTCCAGGATGAATCTGTTTGCTTTCTTGGCAGTCCATGGTACATTCAATACTCTCCTCCAGCACCACAGCTCAAAGGCGTCAATTCTCCTTCTATCCTCCCTAGTCATTGTCCAACTCTCTGATGCATAACAAATGATTGCAAAAACCATGGCCTGTATCAGGCGCACCTTGGTCTCCAGAGAGACACCATTGCTCTTGAGTGCTCCTAACCGCAGACTTTCCCATCGCAATATGTTTTTTTATTTCCTGGCTACTGGTGCCAAGAGTGTTGACCGTGGAGCCGAGCAAACTGAAGCTGTGAACAATCTCAATCTCTTTGCCATCCATCCTGATGCTACCGATTGGTCCGGTGGTGAGAATCTTTGTCTTCTTGACATTGAGCCTCAGTCCATAATGAAGGCTGCAGTCCTTGACCCTCTGCAGCAAGTGCATGAGGCCCTCCTCAGTTTCAGCAAGCAGGGTTGTGTCATCTGCATACATTAAGCAGCCTTTATTAAGTCATCAATATAAAGAGAGGAAGCAGCCCATGCTTGCCATCACAGTGGTCAAGTGCCCAGTGCTGTCCATGGCATTTGTGATTATTCACTGTTCAGCTTTCACGTGCATATAAAGTGAATGAAAATACCATGGCCTCATGGAAGGTGCACCGTACATCTCAACGTGTCACTCTGAAGAGATCTTTTTGCAACACACTTCATGGCAACTGTGTGTGTTTGTTTGTTTTACTATGTACCAAGTGTACACAAAATAAACCAAAAGAAATGTTTAAAGTATCTGTGCTCAATATATAGTTAAATAAACCCAGTTGCCATCAACTTGATTCTGACTCCTGGCCACCCCACCAGCATCAGAGAAGAGCTGCACTGCATCGGGTTTACAACGGTTGATTTTTTTTTTAAGTTGATCACCAGGCTTTTCTTCTGAGGCACCTCTGTGTGAAATCAAACATTCAACCTTCTGGTTAACAACCAAGAGGTTAAGCCTGCACTATCCAGGGATGTCACTCAATAAATGTCAATTGGTTGAACAAGTAACCCACAGAGAGAGGGTCCCCACAAAGGTCACAGTGGTCACCAAGGCAGAGGCTTGTCAAAAAACTTCTCCCACCATCATGAATGAGTCTGTGACTTTCTGATCGACTACCCCTCTTATCAAAGTGCGAGTGAAGACTGGAATCAGAACTAACCTGTAAACACAAACCCAAAAGAAGTGGGGAAAAAAAAACAAACAAAAAACAGCATAACATAGGAAAAGGCTGTAGCAACCATTGAGCCTGTGAGTGCTTTTGGTTATACAATTTTGCATTTAAAGGAACTGGAAGGAAGTGTGTAACTCCCAGGCCTGTCCTCCCCCAACTCCTGCCCACTTCCAGTCCCCTCCAGCCCTGAGCCTCCCTATCCCACCCAGCAGCTCCTCAAGGACACTCCCCATTAAGGCTGGCCTCAGGGAGAACATTTCTCTTGTAGTCAGAATTTCCTCTCTGAGAGAAGAACATAAAGATTAACTAGGTGAGAAAATTTTTCCCTCGGCTCTGATGCTGGGGACATTTGTCTGATCTGCACATATTCTCCAGGAGACAGGCTAAATTAAAATACTAATGGACTGCTGTATTTAAAATATAATATATTTACCAGTGATTAACAGCTCGGCAGGTGATATATGTTTCAATAATTTCTTACTACAACCTGGGGGAATCTCAATAAATATCCCCATGGTAATTAGCGGGTGTTTATTTAACATTCAACTGTGTTTCCCCACACAACTAGAGGGGTGTCAAGGGTGCCTGCCTTCTCCGACCCCCATGGGTAGACAAGGACCCAGCCTTGAACAGTAACAAGCCTGGCTTCAAGCAGAAGAGACCACAACACTCATAAAGGAACCCTCCCGCAAACAAGTTTGGTTTACCCGCACCATTGTTCAGTAGTATGTTTTAGGAGATGAATTGCTACCATTAAAAGAATAAAACACATGTTTGAAAGTCTGAATTTACAGCTTCTCTTGATTTTTTTTTTTTAAGATCTCAAAGCACCAATTTTCTCCCAGTGTCACCCTCGTCAAATTTGAGAGGACACCCCTCTCCAGTTGTTCACAGCTACCAGGTACACAATGTGGTTTATCTAAAAACCAACTTGATTATGCGTGGACAGTGAAATATTATTCAGTCATAAAGAGAAATGGAATCCAGTGAATGTCACTACACAGAGGAACCTTAGAAACATCCTGTTAAGTAATGTTAGTCAATCACAAAGGGGCAAATATTGTATGATGTCATATATACGCTATAAGAAAAAAAGGCAAATGTATTAAGAGAGTAAAGATTAGTGGTTACCAGAGATGGGAAGGAGGGAGTCAAGAGAGAGAGAGAGAGAGAGAGAGAGAGATTTATTTCCAAGAACTGGAACATGGAGACTGGCATGTATCTGGTCTGTGTATTAGACCTCCAAGGAAGCTAATAAGTTCAGGCTGCCAGCAGGTAGACTCACAGACTGCTGGCTTTGGAGATTTCTGGCATCAAAGACTGATCATCCTAAAGACTATCATGCAGTACACAGTCCATTAAGTATCACAGACTGTTTGCTTTAGCACTCCAAGGTTAGGTTGTCAAGGTCAAAGATTGAGAAGTCAAGTCCAGATGCAGGATCAGATAAAAAGCTCTCTAGGCTTGTCAGGGATCCCATACATAACATCCATCATAGGACACACCCCTGAGGAACCTTCGCCTTTATCAGACCAAGCTGGTCATCTCATTAACAGAAACATCTCTAATCCTGCTTAGTGAACATCAATGAGGTTAGAATTTAGAACACATACAACAGTTGCTGTGTACTGAGGCCCATGGCCATACTGACAACACAATATTAACCATCACACCTGGCAATTTCAGACTGATTCATATAATTTATGTCACTAAATTTTTAAATGTTTATAAAATAATCCACTGGGCCACACGAATATGTAAGGTTGTAAGACTGATACACTCTAGTCAATCTTATCCTGGGCCACTCTAAGGATTTTTGTCCAAAGGCTGCATAAATGCCACAGGCAATGATACTGGCAATGGATGGGGAGTCAGAGCAGAAGTGCTACCTTGAAGCAGAAGGGTCACTGGCATAGTCGTCTGAAATGTAAGCAGAATGGGCCAGGCCACCATGTACTGTTCTCTACCAGGTTACATATCAAACTTTCTTTCCCTAGGGAATGCTGTTTTCCTGGTCCCCCAGATCAAGAAGTTTAAGAGAACATTGGTTGATACAGTCAAGACTCAGTCAAGAGCCCAGTAATCTTAACCCTCATACCTCTGCTGACTGGCAACCTCAAAACCTCTCCCATTCCTGTCACTCCCACACTCACACATGTACCCTAACCCAGCTTTTGTCCAAAGTAGCAACGTTCTCAGTAAAGACATTGGATCATTATTCACCATCACAAGAACATGGAAACAGCCCAAATGTCCAACCACAAATGAATGGGTTGAGACATTATGGTACATTCACACAATGGAATACTATGCAGCACACAGGAGCAATGATTTTGTAAATTATTACCTAACTTGGAAGGGACTGGAGAGCATTATGCTAAGTGAACTATCTCAGTCCCACAAGGATAAATATTGTATAAAACCATTATTGTAGAATGTGTATAAGGCCAAGAGGGTTGGGAGAGGGTGGAAGCAGAGGGATGAGAATGTGCAGGGGGAGGGGGGATTAATCATTGGATTGAACAATTTGATAGGGGCAGAGTGAGGGAAATGCAAAGAATTTGTTCTTAAAAACAATGTATTTGAATTTTGTAAATAAACTAGTAGAAAATTTTTTTAAAAAGACATTGGATCTCTTTGCCTCTTCTTCTAGCTAAGAGTATCATCATGGTGCAGCTCTGACCAATAGGCTATAAATAGGAGTCACTGAAAAGGCCTTTTTTAATTTTTTTTTTTAAAAAAGGCTTTCTTTCCAAGTAAACAGGCAAAGACTTCCTTCAAATGAACCTTTTAACCAAGGAATGTGAGAGCTCTGAAATAAGCCACATCTCAGCCTGCTCTAGAAATATCCTACAAGATAAGCTCCCTTGAATTGCCCATCAAAATAGAGTATTTGGAGGAAGGCAAAGCAATCAAATGGAAGAAACCTGGGGCTCTGAAACACCACATGGAGCTGAGTTACTCCTTGTGATGATCCTTGGGTGATTCTCCTCAAAAATAGAGCAAACGATTTCTCCCCCAGGTAGCCGGCACCAGAAGGTCGCAGTCTTAGACTACGGGGAATCCCTCTAGACTCCTAGGAAAAGGCGTCTCACTCCTAAGCTATCCCCAGGGTGGCGATTCAATATAAATACCCTCCTTATTTACTTCCTGGTTAGTCTCCTGGACAGTTTCTTAGAGAAAATCCTAGTAAGAGGGAAGCTAATGAACTCTGACCCGGAAGTAGAGCTGGGCCCTCTGTAGATGATTCAGTAATACTCTGCATTGATAATAAAACAGATCCTTTCCTCAGGGAAAATTTCTACTTAACAGTATCATCTTATGCCTCAGATCTGACTTTGGGTCATAAGAGCACTGAGTGAGCCCAGCTGGGACTGGAGGACAGGAGAATCTGTCCAAGGAGCCTCTTTGGGTTTCCTCACACCAATGGTAATATAGGTCACAGGACTGACTCAGTTAATGTATGTTAAATGCTTACTCACAGCAAAACTATGACCCTTGTCCTTCTCAGTAAAGGGTGCTAACAATGGCATCAATACTCATTAACATGGTACCTGTCAAAACTTTCAGGCGTTTGAGAGACATCATCCTTGGATAAGGGCTTTGATCTGAGAAATATGACAAAGACCCCATGGAGAAGTACTAGCTTTGGGCAAACTAAAAGGCTGTCTGTTTGTCTCAACATTCAGGGCCTCTGGAGAACATGGCAGAACCTTCAATGCCTCTTCTGTGCAGTTGCTCCATTCTGCTTTCTCTCTCAGTGAGAGAAGTTACATCTACTTTCAAAATAGCTTGCCTCTGGACACCCTATGAACCTGGACAAAGGATGAAAGTTATACAAGCATTCAGGTTTTTCATTCATAGGGTCGCTATGAGTCAACAAAGACTCAATGGCACTTAACAACAACAGGCTAATAAATGTGCTAGCCAAGCACACAGTACGTACTCAACAAATACTTGCTGGATAATATTTTTACAACTGGGATAACAGGAAGTGAACAAAGGCACAAGTCACTGGCATATGGAATGCACAGTCTACCTCTTCTCCTCTGGTCTTTGAGCTGGACTGAAGGTCGCTGGGACTCACACCAGCCATAGTAGTGGTGATGCCAACATATTGCTTCTGACGTAGCTTCACTACCTCAGCACACCTAGGAGGTCTCAGCTAGGAGTGCTAAAGAAAAGAATGAAATCCATCGTGACCTGAGTGCTAGGTTAACAACCGCAGAAACCACAAGAGAAGGCAGACATCGATAGGCAGAAGAACATATGATGAGGGTGACAAAATCTGGAGCCCAATGGCTGGATGAGTATAAGCCCTGTTGAAACTAGTCGCATGGAAACACTCCACGCATCCATTTGCTCCTTAAATGAGAAACAACGGTGTCTACGTTACAGACCTGCCATAAGACATTCCTGTCGTTAGCTTTCATTTTCACTCTGACTCGTGGTGACCCCATCATCTACAACAGACTTTTGTTAATCTCATGCTGCACCACTTCGATTGGCATGAATGGCTTCCAACCTGGGAGCTCATCCTCCAGCACTCACTCAATATTCTTTTGTGATCCATAAAGTTTTTACTGGCTACTCTTAACAAGACTCGACTTTAGAGAGCTCTGGTGGCCTACTGGTGAGCAGCTGTACTGCTATCCCAGAGACACGTGGTTCAAATCCACCAGATAGGCAATCAATCAACTCCCATAAGATTAATTGCTTCTGAAAACCTACTGAAGGGTCAGCTATGGATTGGTTCTGACTCAATGGTACATAACAACAATAATTTAGCAAGAAGGATACCAGGCCCTTTTCTCTCATCTACCATAGTCTGGAAACTCCAGGGAAACCTGTCCACCATGAGTGACTCGGCTGGTGTTTGAAATGCCAACGGAGTATCTTTCAGCAGCACAGCAACACACAGGCCCCCACCGTAGGACAAACCAAGATATGAGTAAGTGAACCATCCAGACCAGCTGAGCCAACTTCTGTTGAACGTTTCCAGCCATGTCTAGCACCTATGAGATACTTGGACGTGCCTCATGTTATCATCATCATTGAGAAACTGTTTTATGCCAGGCACATCACCTAGCCTGATTTCAAGCTGTATCTCTCTGAAACCTTGAATTCCAACCATCAGGGAGCCTTATCAAAGCTCCAACTTCAGAAATCCTAAATGAGAACAGCCGGTTTGTTCTGCTTGGCAGTGAGGCACCACTCATTCATCCAATGTGACAAAATGCTTCGGTTGCTGCCTCCTCTGCTTTAGGGATCCAAGGATAGTCTGCAGAGGAGGAGGGGGGAAATTGAGATGCAAAAAACGTCAGCACTTCAACAGTCTAGGTGGATGTCTTAGTTTTACTGATCCCTGAGAATCTGCTACCCTGTTTTCATCCTAATAGACATGACAGTACAAGCTCGAGCCCCCTGCTACCCACCTTAAATTACAGGATCTTTCCCTGGGTCTTCTAGGATCTCAGAGAAATGTGATTTGAAAATACAAAGCGGGATTGATGTTGTGTGTAGGCATCCAGAGAAGAAGAGTCTGGGACCCCAGGGGCTGTACCCCTTCACAATTTAACCTGCCTCTCAGGATGCCCGCTCTCTGGACCTGGAAGCCTGAGTCAGTAAACATCAGGGTTTGCTATAGACACAGAAATACAGGGTCCATTTGCCAGACTGAATAGAGCTGAGAATCTCAGAGAAACAAAATGTCAGGACAGATCTATAAAGCTCTGAATGGACTGGAGAAACAAGCCTTGAACTTGAATACACATGCCACGCTTGGCCAAGTACTGGAGACTGCAGTGGGCAGCAAGGGATAATGCAATGGTCAGCAAATGTCCCAGAGGAAAGGACCAGGAATCAGGCCCAGAGGAAACATCTGGCAAGGCACAGAGAATTCTGGGAATAGGGAAAGAAGGTCTGGGCTCAGTCTGTGCCACTTCCAATGAATACATTGCTCCCTGGGCAGCATAAAGAGCTCAAGCTCTAGAGCTAGACTTCCTGAGTTCAAACCTGGGCCCTGACTGTTGTAAACAGTATGACACTGCAACAATTATTTCATCTCTCTGATTTTCCGTTTTCTCATCTGAAAACCCCATTTGATAACAGTATTCCCTTCATAAGGGCTTTAGATGGAGTAAATGAATATGCATAAAGCAATTAGCAAAATGTCTGATGCATAATACGCACTCAGTAGACATTAACTAACATCCTCTACCACTGCCCATTGTTCACACTGCCATGCTGAAGTGTTGTGTGTTGCTGTGATGCTAAGAGCTGTGCTGCCAGTATTTCAAATACGAGGAGGGTCACTCATGGTGGACACGTGTCAGTGGCACTTCTAGAGTAAGACAGACTAGGAGGAAGGGATTGGTCATTTTCTTCTGAAAATGAATATTTAGATGATTGTGTTTTTCACTTGTATTGGATACATCACCAAGAGAGATTAATTGCTTGAGAAGGACATCATGCTTGATAAAATATGGGGTCTACGAGGACATAGGAGACCACTGGTGAGACGGATTGGCACAATAGCCATATTAGTGAACTTGGATATGCCGATGATCACGAAGATAAGGCAAAACCAGGCCACATTTCATTCGGCAGTACATAAGGTCATCATGATTCAGATTTTATTTGCTCCTTAAATGCAAGGTTGGTCAAACTTGGTCTCACGTCCTTTGGGCGTGTTGTCAGGATGGGCGAGTCGTTGGAAAAGGACGTCATGCTGAGAAAGGTAGCGGGTAAGAGAAAGAGAGGAAGACCGTCAACAAGACAGACTGCAGCCAAGGACTTGAGCCCAGTGGAGACCATGAGGGTGCAAAGGATAGGGCAAGCTTCTGAACAACAGCGTCTAACACCACCACCACCTGCCAACGACAACGGTATTCAAATAAAGAGAAGATGGAGCAAAGCAGATGATTTTTTTAAGAAAGGGCATCATCCTTGTATATTTAACCCATACTGACATATATATTTTGTGGTTTACCAGTTTATCATTGAGTCAGAACTGACCCATAGCTGACCCTCGGCAGGGGTTTAATCACATGGGGGGGAAGAGAGAGAAGAGAAGAGAAGAGAAGAGAAGAGAAGAGAAGAGAAGAGAAGAGAGGAGAGGAGAGGAGAGGAGAGGAGAGGAGAGGAGAGGAGAGGAGAGGAGAGGAGAGGAGAGGAGAGGAGAGTGAGAGAGAGGAGAGTAAAAGAGAGACAGAGACACACAGAGAGAGAGGAGAGGAGAGTGAGAGAGACAGAGATGGAGAGAGAGAGAAAGAGAGAGAGAGAAGAGGAGAGTGGGAAGAGAGAGAGATAGAGACACAGAGAGAGAGGAGGAGAGAGCGAGAGGAGAGAGAGACACACAGAGAGAGAGACAGAGAGATGAGAGAGAGAGGAGAGAGAGACACACAGAGAGAAGAGGAGAGACAGATAGACATAGAGAGGAAGAGAGAGACAGAGAGAGAGAGAGAGAAAGATACAGAGAGCGAGAGATCCCTAATTGTAGGGCATTTCCTTAAACCTGGATGTAACACAGAACTAGTTATCTGAACACAAGTTAGGTGCAAGCTGGTTTTGTTAGACCCCCTTGAGAAAAGGCACAATATACAAAAAAAGACACTGTACTTGCCAAAACTTAGCACTCTGATTTTTTTCCCCTTTATGACAAGCTGGCTTTGGAATCTAATCTCCACATAGAAAGCAATTGTTCCATTTGCATCTCACCTGCCAAAACTGGGCTGTCAGCTGCCTCAAAGTCGGGCAGAGGGTGATTCCGAGGGTTGAAGTCAACTCAGTGGGGGAGGAGTGCTGAGATGGACTGGCAATGTCCACCCTGCTGCACCACCTCTGGTCCAGCTAACTTCCAAGGGTTTACAACGCTGAAAACCTAAGAGCTTCTGAAACTTAACAGTGGGATGAGCAGTAAAGAGGCCGAAGTGAAGAAACAAGTTAAACTCCTATTTTTATTTTTACTTTCATTTTTCTTTTTATTTTTACTTTCATTTTTCTTTTTATTTTAAACTCCTATTTTTTTAAGTGGCAGGGTTTACTGGCTGGAGCCACGTCTGCACCCAGGCTGTGGCGCCGTCTCTTACAGCCCTACAGACCTATGTAGGTCACCCAAGCCTAGCGAAGGAAGATTAGAATTCTCAGTCCTCCCAGCAACTCTGGCATTAGTATGCTATGGGATCCTGAGCGTGTCCTTTTTCTCTGACCCCCCCACTTTCCACATCTTAAACTTTAAGGGTCAGATATTTATGCTACATACAGATTAAGGATGGCTGGCCTTGCTTCTGGTGACACAGAAAACTGGGTCAGATGGAGGAACACCTCCCTGAAAGGAGAACCAAATGTCTGCAAGAGAACATGAGAGGAGCTCCTCCTTCGCCCTGTGGGCTCTGGCCCGGCATTTACATATCTTCCCCATATATATTTAAATATCCAATTACCTATTTGAAATTGTGTATTATATCTAAAATGAGGTTCTTATCCACAACCTCCATGGCTGCTGGAATTGGCCGTGCTGTGTACACCAATGTCCACCGCAGCATCAGGTACAAGGGGCGGAAGATGTTACCAGCCCAGAGCTCCATCAACACGTGAATCAATAAACTAAATGTCATCTATTCCTGCAACAGAACACCACTCAGCCAGAGAGGGGGATTAAGCCCCGCCACACGCTACCACAGGGGTGAACCCAGTAGATAGTGTAGCCAGTGGGGCAAACCACAAAGAACGAACCCTGCAAGATCTCATTGATATCAAATGATACCCAAAGCTCACTGCTGTCAAGTGTTAACCAATGCCTAGCTGCCCCTCCAGTGGTGTCCAAGGCTGTAAATGACATGGCAGGAGAGTGTCCACCTTTCTCCCGAGGAATCCATGAGAGATTTGGAGTGCTAGAGACTCATGCCCTGCAGGTCAGCAGCGCAATTCCCTACAGGGTCCAGCACCAGAGCATCTTGGGTACAACACTAAAGAGCAGGCAACTACCTAGGGACCACAGATTATTGGAGGGTATCAGGGCTGGAAGTGAGAGAGAGGAGAGGAATCACTGGGAAGAAGGGAATTTGCATTTGTGGTGATGGGAAGCTCAGCACACGTTAAGGGTAAGGTTTGTTATTGTTATCATTGATATCACTAAGCTGTTGTTACGTGCTCTTGAGTCACCTGAGACTCATAGCCACCCTATTTACAATAGCCTTGAACCCTGCTCTATCCTGTGCCGGCCTTATTGTCTCTGACACACCTATCATCGTCCTTACCCCACTCACTGAATCAAATCCATTTCATCGAGGGTCGTCTTCTCTTACCCTGTACCTCCACCCTTCCAAGCATGATATCCCTCTCCAAGGACTGGTCCCTCCTTGCAGTATCCCCAGAGTATGTCAGACGAAGCCTCAGAATCCTTGCCTCCAAGGAGCAGCCTGGTCTCACCCTCTCCAGGACAAATCTGTTTGTTCTTCTGGCAGTCCAGGGGATATTCAACACTCCTCTCCAGCCTTAAAGCTCAAAGGCGTCACTTCTCTTTCTATCATCCGTAGTGCTTGTCCAGCTTTCTGATGCATAGCAAGCAATTGTGAAGACTATGGCTGTATGCCCGGAAAAAATAATGTTGTCTTAACACTGTTATACACACCTTTACCAAAAAGAAAAAGAGCAATTGCTGTTACGACATACAGTCTCCCACTTCGAGGGTTGCCTTTTCTTGGTTTGGAAGCTACGGGACATGACTTACCTGAAGAACTTTTGCCGTTGAATCAGTTCTATGACAAAGTGCCACTGTTCCCAATAAGTTTCTAAGGCTGTAAATATTCACGGAAGCAGACTGCCGTGTCTTTCCCTCCTAGATTGTCTGGCAGATTTGAACTGCGAATCTTCCAATTAGCAGTCAATGAGCCACCAGAGTTCCCTCCGTGTACACTGGCTGGCTGGCAGTCCACGCAGCTGGAGCGAGTACCCTTGTTGGCTGTTCCGTACTGTCGAGTTGGAATCAACCCACAGCTGACCCTCCAGCTGGTTTTCAGAAGCAGTAAATCACGCGGGAGGAGACCGCCCATCCTTCTCCAATGGAACAGCTGGTGCGTTCTAACTGTGTGCCTTTGAATTGGCAACGCAGCCCCTTACCCCTAGGCCGCCCCTTAGGCCTCCACTCCACACCTCATCGAGTAACATTTAGCTTCTTGGGGCAGCAAGCATTTCTCAGGAGATAAATAGAATCTCCACGGGAGGGAGCGAGTCTTGGCATTTCATGGCTTTTTCAAAATATTTTCAATAGCAATTTGAAGGCTACTTGCTCATCTGACATTTATCTTCATTTGGCATGGGAAATAGCTGAGAGGCACAGAGGGGAGGCGTTGGTGATGAATGCTGGGCGGAGGCGAGAGAGAGACCTCTCACACGGATCCATCACCAACAGCTGGGGCTCGTCAGCGCGTCTGGCTCGGTGGAATCTGCCCCCTTCTGCTTTGATTTATTCAGCCAGGGTGTCCCTGAGAGCTTGATTCATTTGGAGAATAATTATCCACTGTGTTATAAACATGGCTGTTTTGTCCGCAGGGAGCTGATGCCAGGGAGGTCAGACTAGTTGACAAGTGATAAAGGATGTCAGATCATTCCTCACACCCTGGGCGGGTGGCCCCGCTGGAGGCAGGTCAGGGAGATAAGGGCAGTGTGTGCAGGGGGTGCCGCTGTGTCTGCCTTTATTACTGATGACAGCCCTTCTCCCACTGCTGGCACCTCTGAGGGACTGACCCCATCCCAATCCTCAAGTCCAGCAGACCACCCCTGGAGGGAAATCTCCGCTGTACTCAAGATAGCCCCTGAAACACACGCCCGCCTGGGGATAGCAGGTCACTGGCACAGAGCTCGTGCTAAACACTCTGGAGGCCCCTCCAGACTCACCCTACCCCTTCCTATCTGCTCTGTGTCCCTGGGGGCTGAAAGTTCACCCCCTTGCTTTCTAACTTTGCATTGGGCTTGAGGAGTGGCGGGTTGTTGATTAGAGGGGTTGCACTTCTAATAAAAATCATAGATCCTACCTGGTGGACTTTCATTTGCTCTAACTAACCCCTCTGTTGTTGTTGTTGTTGTTAAGTGGCGTCAAGTCTTTGGTGACTCATAGCGACCCTATGAAGAAAAGTCCTGGACACCTCTTGTGTAACTTTCATCCTCTCTCCAGGTTCAGAGGGTTTCCGGATGCAAGCTATTATGGAAGTAGATGCCACTTCTGCTTCCAAGCTTGTTTGAATCAGGGAGCTCCAACAAACACTGTCCACCATGGGTAACCATTCTCACATTTGACACATCAGTGTCACAGTGTTCAGCTTCACAGCAACCACGAGTTACCTCTGTACAGCAAGCAGACAGACCAGGGCTATAGGACCTAGAAAAATGTTTCAACAAAAACAAGTAAAGGCAGGCCGAAGGGCCGTGGATTAGAGTCATCCACCTTTGGCTTGGGAACATGACATTCTGTCCACCAGGCTGACTGTTCCCTGGTAAACCGTTCCTCCCTCTACCCCTTCAGGCCCAGGCATAGCCACAGCTCCCCAGGGTTCAGAGTCCTAGGCAACATCACATCTCTTGCTGGTGTCCCTAGCCCTGCCCGTGCCTTTCTATCTTCTCTCTTCAATAGACTGTCCTTAATTATCCCTTGGAGTTGGCCACATGGTTTCTGCTAAAACTAAACGATAAATGGATTGGGCCTTTGATACCAGTGAATGTTCTGCAAAAGAATGTGGGCAGTCAACGCAGCAAAGCATCCAACCAGCAGATACTTCCTGAGCCAGGCAATGGACCTGGAACTGCGGGATTGCTAAGCTAGAACCATATATAAAACAAGCACAAGCTGTGGGCTCACAAAGTGCCTTCCCTGCAGGGAAGGGAAGAGAGGAGATGGAGAACACAGGGAGAAGTAACACTGGGAAATCAGGAAAGACTTCCTGGAGGAAGGTGGCTGCTGGTCTGAGATCTGTAGGCTGAACTGGATTTAGCTAGAGAAATAGGAAAAAAAGGGAAGGGAATCTCCAGGCAGAAGGAAATTGTGTGTGAAATTGAAAGGTATGAGTGTAGTCGTTTCAGAAAGCTGAAAGACAGTGGGTCTGCCGTGGTAATTGACCAGTTAGGTCTCTTGGGTTCAAGTGATGGTCACTGTGTTCACACCAGCTTCAACTCAAGAGGCCGATTTGTTTGGTCCATGCAGTTGGGAAGTTCAGTGTAGCACGGTCTCAGTTACAGCTAGATCCAAGGCATCGAATGGTTTCTTTCTCTCTCCCCTTACAGGGAAGCTAAAAGAATGACCACATCCTGTCTACTCCATGATCCAAAAGGAAACATACTACCCTCCCTGTCTGCCTGCTCCAAACAAATCCCAGAAAAGGGCTCTGATTGGGCCATCTGAAGACCTTTGTCCATTTTTGAACCAATCACTGTGGCCAGAAGAATGGGAGACTATAATTGGCTGGACCAATTATATTGTGCAAATTCTGTAAGCATTAACGAATTAAATGTAGGGATAGGAACAGCTCCTCAAAAGAAAATAGTGGAGATGGAATACTACACAGCACTCAGGAGCAATGATTTCTAAAATTACTATGTAACTTGGGAGAGACTGGAGAGCATTATCCTACATGAACTAACTCAGGATCATAAGGACAAATACGGCATAAGACCATTATTGTAAAAATGGAAGGATAACTAGTAAAACATGTACGAGGATCCAAGAGGCGAGGGGGTGAGAGCAGATCAGTGAGGCAGGGGTGTAAACATGGGGTTGTACAATTTGATCGGTAGAGGGAGAGGTGGCAAAGGAAATCGGAACAAAACAATCTGGCAGAGATCTGGAAAGACGGTAATGGTGGGCATGGTTCAGTGGCGATTAATTTTCTAAAACACAATGAATGGAAATGATTGTATGGAACACAATGTATATGAACTTTGTATGCACATTAATATCAAACAAAAAAATTTTAATAAAAGAAAATCTTGGAGAAATAAAAACGATAGATGCCCATTACATGCAGAACTTCTCAGGACTCCTGCTCTAAGTGTCCTAGCTAACGTCTGCCAGCTTTCACCTCCCTTTCTATCACTCTGATGTTTACACATATCCTCAGAGACAGCCTTCTGTGTTAGCTGCCATCCAACATCTCAAAGTACTTGGACTTGACAGACTAACACTTGTGACCAGCTTCTGATGCTGACCTGCCCTCGACTATGAACCTATCCCGGCTCTACCTGCTTGAAACAGGACTTTGACCTTAAGGTGTGGATAAACCTACTCCTTCATGTCCACTATGAAGACATCATCAAGATCCGGAATGAGGAAGCACAAGAAGTCAATTCGTCCAAGAACTCGGAGGGCCTCAGACATTGGCAAGAATGTAGGCCCAGGTCTCGAGAGACTGGGGATGACAGCAGAGATAGGACAGAGCCCTGGGTTTGGGGCAGGGAGCCAAAGAGGCAGCTCAATCCTCGGGAAAGAACCAACTCAAAGAGAATGAGAAGGAAAGAGATAAGGCCCAAGACACCATCACGAAGCATGACGGCTCCTACATTGTGGATTGTATGCTCATATCCCAGCTCCAGGGCACTTGATCTCTGGTCTTGGGGTGGCCACTTAACCTTTCTGAACCTTCTTCATCTCTGAGCATCAATCTCCTAGGCATGTGGAGGGAATGAAATGTGATGGTATATAATGCTTCTAGCACATTCGCTGATGCATAACAGGTATTCTAGAAATGCTATGGTGTTGTTTGAAGTAAAATGAGATCTCATTCATGGAGTAGTTCAGGGTGGTATCCCTGCTCAGGAAGTCCCCTCCATAAGCTGGGACGTGTTGTTATTGTTGTTGTGTGCTGTCAAGTCAGAATTAACGCACAGCTCCAGTGGGTTTTCACAAGCAGCTTAATTGCCTCTCAGTTGGAAGGAGATTGCCCATCTTTCTGCAGAACAGCTGGTCGATTTGAACTGGGTGCCTTTGGCACTGCCACGCAGCGTCTTACCACTAGCTCACCAGAGCTGCCTATGTGGGGTCTTAGGTAGAGAGAGGGAGAGTGGAGAAGGCACACACTTTAACCCACCCCATTTCCATTCACATTCTATTGGTCAAAACAGGTCACTAGTTCCCCGCTTCGATGCAAAGGAGGCTGGAAGTGGCATCCGTGGCTGGGAAGCCTCATTGTGGCAACAATTCTACACGGCAAGTGGAGGGCACGGCTCATCGCGGTCATCACTCTGTCTCTGCCATCCGTGTTACTGCTTTTGGTTTCTTCCTCCGTGCGTACCTGGGTGACACGTGAGCCTGAGGCTTGCGTGAACCCTAAGGCCAGGGACTTGGTGAGAGTGGCACGTAGAACAGTGGCTGACTCCGACAGTTCATTCTCCTGCCACAAGGATGTGCTGATGAGAAACCGCAAGGCAAAGGAGAGACTAAGACCTCCGTCTACCTCCAGGCCAGCAAGCACAGCAAGTTCCCCCCCAGGCTGCCAATACCAGATGCTGCGTTTCCATCACTTTCACATCACTGCCTCCTTAGCTGTAACACAATTAAAATAAACAATTGCCAGGTTTTGTTGATAGTGAGCTTAAAAAAAGGAAGTCAATTTGACAGTCACTTTGTCTAAGTGGAAAAAATGAGGGAGACACTTGTATCTGTTAACACCCTCTTCAACCCTCTTCGATGCTTCCTCATGAAGATCCCACACTTCCCATTGAGACGAGTTGCTCTTCCCTCCCACAGGCATTTGGGGTTCAAGAGGACCTCATGGACTTACTGCAGAGGGTCAAGGACCGCAGCCTTCAGTATGGACTGAGGCTCAATGTCAAGAAGACAAAAATTCTCACCAC